>NC_037639.1:14497036-14797036 GCF_003254395.2 Apis mellifera | reverse complement strand
GAATTCGAGGTTAATCGTGGGTCGAAAGTATGGGGTCGATGTTCGAAACAAGAAACGAAGAAGAATCCCAAGGATTAAAGAGGAAAAGAATTTAAAGTTTTACAACGACACGGTGGAATTCGTGAGCAGGACGTCTCGATGGATCTCGAGACGTTCTTTTTTTCCTCCGTGATGATCTCGGAAACTTTACACTGTTTCGAGCGCGCGAGAGACCAAGTAGAGCGTGTTGCTTCTCCTCTCGCAAATTCCCCGACAACTTGCTACGATTTCCCTGGAGTGCTGCAAGCGCGTACTACCATCCTTCTAAATCGTAGAAGCGATTCCGTTCGAACAACATCTTACTCGTCTTCCTTTTATTCTTTTTATCCTCGTTTCAGTCGAGGGGGGAGAGGTTGTCTCGTTGCGTCTCTCCTCCTCCTCCCCTGTCCCCTATAAATTCTGACGCGTGGACGATCGTTAAAGCGTAAGGAGAAACGGGTTTTGTTGGCCCGTAGGAGGAAGCCCGGTAGAGGCTTCCATTACCGTTGTAAGACTACGGCTCAGGGCCGTATTACGCAAGAGGAGGTCCGACGAACTCGACCAAAACCGTGTTGCCGCCTCCTCCCCGTCGAATGGAATCCGGCCGACCCCCTCTCTTCGCTCTGCCGCGCGTCCCCTCCCCTCCCCACCGCTCCCTCGAGAATCCAGCTCTCCGAGGGATACGTCGCCGCACCGTACGAATCGCTATTTCACGGCTGCTTCCACGCCGTCTGGAAAGGACTAGTTGCGCGAGACACGAACAATTTCATCTCCAATTTCGCGTGTACAATTCCCTCGATCGTACCATCTGGTACGATTTCTTCGTTTCTAAATTTTCTAACGTAGATTTCCAGATTTCCTCGTGCTCGAACGGAACGGAACGAAACGGAACGAAACGGAACGAAACGAAACGAAACGGAACGAAACCACGTGCGTGTCGGTTTGGAAGTGAAAGCGCGGCAAGGGAGGGGAGTATTACGAAGCGCGTTAATCGGGCTGATCGATGCACCACCACCATCGCTACCATCCGTCCGATTGTGTTAATCGCGCGCGAGGATGAGAGGTGTCGTGACGTAACTGGGCCGCGATTAATGATGCCATTCCAGTTGGAACAATGGACGGAAGGCGGCCGCGATGCCGAAGCGCGCGAGGGGGCGAACAATCGCGTAAAGGAAAACCGAGATAGCCGTGGCGAGAGCAGCGAAAGCGAAGGAAACGAAAAAAAGAATAGAGAAACATATATATATAAAAACACATATACACATATATATATCAGTCTGGTCGGCTCGTTTCCCGGACACTGCAGTTTTGCGTTTCCCTTTGCGCTTTACGCCCACGGTCCATCCTGTCACTTTTCCTCTTCCCTTCGCTCCTCTTTCCTTCTCCCTCCAACAGTTAACGTTTCGACGCTCGTTTTTTTCGTCGGCCACGCGTGTGCGCCCAAATGAAGGATAAAGGAACGAGGACATCCTCTCTTAAGAGATTCGAGTAATGACTCCTTACTGAAAAGGTTGTAACTCGAATTAAATGTACGCCTAAAGCAAGCATTCGTCAAACTCGTTAACCGTATTATATATTAAATCGCGGAAGAAATAAAGATGAAGCGTAGCCAAGTTTGTTTGAAAAAAAAATTTTTTTTCATTAACCAAAAATTTGCACATAACTATTTCCATAACTATTTGGAAATATACGATCGGACATTTTCTGAAATTTATTTTACTTACAATTACTTCCAATTAAAGTATCCAGCGTTGTCAACGAATTGACACACTTGTGCCCAAAGTCGGCAATCACCGTATATCTGGATAAAAGCTGTTCTCGGAGATCGGTGACGATCCGATTTGCCGAAATTCGTCCTTTTGAGGGAGGGCGGAAGGAGGAGGAGGGCGCTGCTCCTTTCACGGCGTGGAATAATTGGTCAGTAGAGAGTGCAAGCGGCAGCCTGGAGGAGAGCGTTGGCGCGTTATCGACTCGCGTGTGTACCTGGAAAGGACGACGACCTCAAAACACACCTCGGTTCGCGTTCGCGCTACGAAACGATCGATAGTTGTCTCGCCGTTCTATCGCCTCCCTGCGTCCAACGGAGTATCTCTCGCCGTGCAATAGAAATTTTTATCCTCGCCATTGTCTCTCACCCACCCCGCTTTCTTCTCGAACGGGAGATGGAATTTCACGCTCGCGCAACCCCTTTTTTCGATCGTTTATTGTTATTATTCTCTCTCTCTCTCTTTCTCCTTCGGCAATCGAAGAAAGAAACGGGTTAGAATTAACAATCGCTCGTATATATTATATCTCATTGCTACGTGACTCGACGACGGGAGAGAGAAGTGGCGCAACTGCTCGAGTACGCGGAACCTAACCAATTGTCGTTATTATTATTGTGATCTCCCAACAGCGTGAAAAATCGTTGCTCGATTCCGCCCTATTTTTTTCAGAGCAACGATTTTTTTTTTTTTTAAATTTCATATTACGGAGGAGGATTCTTCGAGAGAATCCGCTCTCCTTGGACGGAATTTGGAACGAGGGAAAGGTATTCGAATTGAACACGGTGATCCACGTGGGATCGAAGGGAAGAGTTTCCGTGCGTTCATTGTTGCGTCGACTTGCAGAGATCACGAGTGTCGAAGTAAAATGAAGTGAACTCTGTACTGAATTTCCATCGTAGAAAATTTTCGAAAACGAAATTGGATGGAAAATTGAAACTCGATTTTTCTCGAAAATTTTTCACAATTTTTCTGTAAATCTAATTTTAATAAATTTGCATAGGCATAGAATTCCAACGTATCGATATTAAAGTTCTCTTATCTCTCGTAGTATACGTAATACCTGATTACATATCATTAAAATAATATCCCTGATTATCGATTTTGAATATTCGAATATGCAACGTGTGGTCGTCGACGAAGAGTTTAAAGCGTGAAATAAATATGGATAACTGCGGAAGATTCGAAGATACAGAAATTAACGCATGAAACTTTTATATTTTATGTATCTTTATAAAGAAAATTATTTTATGAAGCAATTATCCTCGGCTCGTAATTTTTTTATCGCATAATTATTTGTTTCATTGGTAAGAAATAGTTTTAAACAAAATCTAATTCACTCGTCCTCCTGCATTCTCCGCGATATATTTTCTGTGCATTATTATCCATCTGGAATTTTCTGCATTTTCACTACAATTATTCACATTCGTTATCTATTATTCTTAATTTTCTTATAAAGATATCTCAAAATTAACGCAAGATTTGAATTTGCCGCCATTTTTGCATTAATGGCAACCCTGAAAAAAGAACAGTTTGACAGCTGAGAGTTTTAGGTTAGGTTAGAAAATATGGAGCGTTGTACGATACAACAACGAGTCTTCATTATTGAAGATATTTTAAAAATAATATTAAAAACATTAATATTAAAAATATTAATTTAATATTTTAAAAACTCTCTTTTATATTTAATTCGAATCTTGCGTTAATTTTGGGACATTTATTTTATACATTATACATCGTCTTCTCTGTTATTAATTTCTCTTCGAATGAAACTAATTTCGTCATCAACTTATTTCATAAAATCTTACAAAAACTTTGAAAACAATATTTCTAAGATGTCGTCTGATCAATAGCCATTAACGATATATTATTCCACATCTAAGTAAGATTATAGAAACCTATATTATATTCTAAATAAATATTGCCATTCACCGTTGAAAAAGTAACTAGGTATTAGGTTAAATATTACCATCCATAATGAAAAAGTAACTAGTTAAAAAGTATCCAGCAAACTCACTTCAAATAATAACACATCACACATAAAACATTTAAATAATATTATGAAGTAACTCAAATTGTTCCTCGAGCAAACTTCAAATATAACAACACATCGTACATAAAACGTTTACTCGAATTAACTCGAATTTTCCAACACGGGCTGCGAGATTACGAAAGAAGGAGGGAAGGTTGGAGGGTGGTTGCACTGGAAGATCAGCTCGCATCATCGAATGGCGACCTTAAGTCGTGACCGATCGTTCGGTGGGAATCCGCCCCGAGATCGACTCTCATACGCCTCGAGAATACGTATTCCTTTCTCTCTCTCTCTCTCTCTCTGAATGGCTCGTCGAGCGTGCACAATCGAGGGTCCACTCCACTGGTCGAGGAGGTGTCAGCTAAATTTAGTGGGCCGAGTACGAATCGAAGGAAAATTTGAGAAAATGGAGGGGAAGGGGAGAGATAGAGAATGTTGCTTATGTGGGTCATTCCGTTTCTGGGCTCGGGAGAATTTTCTATTCTCGCGCGAGGAGGATTCTGGAATTTGCGAAAACGCGGATTCCGTTCCCCCCCGTTGAAAGCGAATCTGAAAATAGCGAAAGGGGAGGGGAGGGGAGATGTCTTGTCCTCGGTTGTTCTCTCGGCGCCAACGAGTCGGTTTAAATATTTAAACGCGCGGTGGAGAGGACCGTGGTTGGATGCCGCGTTGGATCGCCGGAAATAGGCGAGACTCCGCCGCGAGAGTCGAGTTATCGACGAGTAAGCGTCGGCTGTGATAACTCGGCCCATCTCTGCGAGAAGAGGTGATAATGGAACGGGGTGGAAATACTCGCTTCTTTCTATTTCTCTTTGAGAGGATTTTCAACTTGTTCGTTAAAGTTCGTTTGATCATATTATTGTTTGTATATTATTGTTTGAGAATAGGTTTAACTGTTTAATAGTTTTGATTGCAGGTGATCGTCATCCGCAATTCTTAAAGTTAAAGATCGTACATTATTGTTTAATAATTTTTAAAATTTTTGGAGGGAATCAGGGTTCCAATTAAGTTCGTTTAACTCTTCACCATATATCATTGTTTAATAATTTTAAAAATTTAAGGAGGGAACTGAAGGTTGCGATTAAGTTCGTTCAACTATTCGTTATATATCACTGTTTAATAATTTTTTAAATTTTTGGAGGGAATCAGGGTTGCGATATTAAGTTCGTTCAATCCTTCATTATACCTTCTATATATCACTGTTTAATAATTTTAAAAATTTTAAGAGGGAATCAGAGTTGCGATTAATTTATTTTTGTTCAGCTATTCGTTATATATCACTGTTTAATAATTTTTAAAATTTTTGGAGGGAATTAGAGTTGCGATATTAAGTTCGTTTAACTTTTCGTCATATATCACTGTTTAATCATTTTAAAAATTTTAGGAGGGAACCAAGGGTTGCAATTAAGTTCGTTCAACTTCCTTCGCCATACAACTTTGTTTAACAATTGGCATTTAACAATTCCAATTGCAAAAGCGATCGTCATCTCTTTCGTTCAAATATCCTTATATTAAAGTTCAAATATCCTTCGCCATATATCACTGTTTAATAATTTTAAAAATTTTAGGAGGGAACCGAGGGTTGCGATTAAGTTATTTTCGTTCAGCCATTCGTTATATATCATTGTTTAATAATTTTTTAAATTTTTGGAGGGAATCAGGGTTGCGATTAAATTCAACCATTCATTATATATCACTGTTTAACAATTTTTAAAATTTTTGGAGAGAACCGAGGGTTATGATTAATTTATTTTCGTTCAGCCAATCGTTATATATCATTGTTTAACAATTGGCATTTAACAATTCCAATTGCAAAAGCGATCGTCATCTCTTTCGTTAAAGTTCAAATATCCTTCGCTATATATCACTGTTTAATAATTTTAAAAAGTTTAAAAATTTTAGGAAGGAACCGAGGGTTGCGATTAAGTTCGTTCAACCTTACTATTTAACAATTGGCATTTAATAATTTCGATTGCAAAGGCGATTGTCATCCACAATTCTTCAGTTAAAGATCAACACTTCATACATCATTGTTTAATAATTTTAAAAATTTTAGAAGGATTGTGATTAAGTTCATTCAACTCTTCGCCATATATCACTATTTAATAATTTTAAAAATTTTAGGAGGGAATCAGGGTTGCGATTAAGTTCGTTCAATCCTATCATTGTTTAACAATAGATGTTTAATAGTTTCGATTGCAGAGGCGATCGTCATTCATAATTCTTCAGTTAAAGGTCAACTTCATACATTGTTTAATAATTTTAAAAATTTTAGGAAGGAATCAGGGATGCGATTAAGTTCGTTCAACCATTCGTTATATATTATATATTGTTTAACAATAGATGTTTAATAGTTTCGATTGCAAAGGCGATCGTCATCCACAATTCTTCAGTTAAAGGTCAACCCTTTATATATCATTGTTTAACAATTTCAAAAATTTTAGGAAGGAACCGAAGATTCCAATTGCAAAGATGATCGTCATCTTCAACTCTTCAACCCTTAAAATTCAACCCTTCGCCATATATCACTGTTTAATAATTTTAAAGATTTTAGAAAGGAATCAGGGTTGTGATTAAATTCGTTCAATCCTTCGGCGTATATCACTATTTAACAATTGGCGTTTAACAATTTCGATTGCAATTCTTCCAATTCTTAAAGTTTATTCAACCCTTCGCCATACACCATTATTTAACAATCGGCATAACAATTTCAAAAATTTTAGGAGAGAACCGAGGGTTGTGATTGCAAAGACTATTGTCATCCGCAATTCCTTCGTTAAAGCTCATTCAACCCTTTGTTATACACCTATTTATACTATTTAACAATTTCAAAAACTTTACAAAAGGACCAAGAGTTACCATTGCAACCCTTCGCCCATACATCATTATCTAACAATCGACATAATAATTTCAAAAATTTTAGAAAGGAACCGAGGATTGCGATTGCAACTCTTCGCCATACATCATTATTTAACAATCGCTATAACAATTTCAAAAATTTTAGAAAGGAACCGAGGATTGCGATTGTAATCCTTCGCCATACATCATTATTTAACAATCGGCATAATAATTTCAAAAATTTTAGAAAGGAACCGAGGATTGCGATTGCAACCCTTCGCCATACATCATTATTTAACAATCGGCATAATAATTTCAAAAATTTTAGAAAGGAACCGAAGATTGCAATTGCAACCCTTTACCATACATCATTATTTAACAATTGGCATAACAATTTCAAAAATTTTAGGAGGGAACCGAGGGTTTCGATTATAAAGGCGATCGCCGCTCCTCCGTTAAAGTTCAACCCTTCACCATACATCACTGTTTAACAATTTCAATTGTAAAGGCGATCGTTATTCACAACTCCTTCGTTAAAGTTCAACCCTTCGCCATACACCATTATTCAAAAATCAGTGTAACAATTTCAGAAATTTCAGGAGGGAACCGAGGATTCCGATTATAAAGGCGCAATTCCTTTATTAAAGTTCGATCAATCCTTCGCCATACATTATTTAACAATTTCAAAAATTTCAGAAGAGAACCAGAATTCCGATTGCAAAGGCATCTGCAATTCTTTCATTAAAGTTTAATCTTTCATCGTACATCGTTGTTTAACAATTTCAAATCTTCAGAAGAACTGTGATTACAAAGGTGATCGTTATTCACAATTCCTCAGTTAAAATTCATTCCTTTGCTATAGACTATTATTTAACAATTTCAAAAATTTTAGGAGAGAACCAAATGTTTCGATTGCAAAGGCGATCGTCATCCGTAATTCCTTCATTAAAGTTCATTCAATTCTTTGCCATACATCATTATTCAACAATCGCCATAATAATTTCAAAAATTTTAGAAGAAAGCCGAGGATTCCAATTGCAAAGGCAATCATCATCCGCAATTAATAATAATTTCAAAAATTTCATGAGAAAACCGAAGATTCCAATTGCAAAAGCAATCGTTAAAGTTCAACTCTTCGCCAAACATCAATTGTTTAACAATTTCAAAAAACTTCACAAAGAGACTAAGAATTCCGATTGCAAAGGCGTCATCCACAATTCCTTCATTAAAATTCAACCCTTCTCCATACACCACTGTGTAACAATTTCAAAAATTTCAGGAGAGGACCAAGGGTTGCGATTACAATTGTTATTATCGTCATCCGCGTCCGAATGTGGCGTCGGTCGACGACAGGTGAGAAAGGGAGGGGAGGGTAAGGTTGAAGACCGTCGTCAGCGACGGGGGCAATTAGCCGTGCCAATTAGCCGGGCGAAGGATCGACCAACGCCGTTTCTGCCAATTAATCGAACGAAATTGAACGTGTCGACGGCACCGGAAGTCGCGTCCATCCCATCCCCTCTCTCTCTCTCTCTGATATAGAGAAATCGAAGAATCTGCTTTAACACGTTGACTGCAGTTTCCAAATCTGCTTCAGGCCAAGCGCACTCCGCTGAGTAGTCCCACCGATGTTTTTAGTAACGCGAGTCGTGAGAGTAATCTGTCGCATCATTCGTATCCATTACGAGATACATATACTCGTCGCCTCTGCATGAACAGTTCGAATCTTTATAATTGTTAAAATTTCTGCCCTAATTCCAAAGAAAAATGGAAGAATTGTCTTAGTGAGTCATATAATGGATAACAATTTCTTGAATTCCGAATTGTCCAATTTCAACTTCGCATAGAATGTTAATCTTTCCAAAGGATAATATAAAATATCCCATAATATATTCGTATATCTTCAATTCCATATTTATGTAATGTTAATCTTTCTAAAGGATAATATAAAATATCCCATAATATACATTCCTATATATCTTCAATTCCATATTTATGTAATGTTAATCTTTCTGAAGGATAATATAAAATATAAATCCTATAATATATATTCGTATATCTTCAATTCCATATTTATGTAATGCATAAATTATTAAATTGAGGGATTGGTTTCAAATATATACTTTTCATATAAGGATAATATAAAATATCTCATAATATACATTTATATATCTTCAATTCCATATTTATGTAATGCATTAATTAATTTATAATACATAATAATTAATTTATGTATTATGTAATGCACAAATTATTAAATAGAGTTTGAGGCATTGGATTCAAATATATACTTTCCATATATCAATCTTTGGTATAATTGTTAAAATTACTGCCTTAACTCGTTCCAAAGAAAACTGGAAGAGTTGTGTCTTAGTATCTTAGTCATACAGCGGACGATAATTTCTCGAATTCCGAATTGTCCAATTTCAGCTTCGCATAGAATCTTTCTAAAAGATAAAAGATATAAAATATCCTGTAATATACATTCGTATATCTTCAATTCCATATTTATGTAATATTAATCTTTCTAAGGGATAATATAAAATATCCCATAATATATATTCGTATATCTTCAATTCCATATTTATGTAATGCATAAATTTTTAAATAGAGTTTGAGGGATTGGATTCAAATATATACTTTTCATATAAGGATAATATAAAATATCCCATAATATATCTTCAATTCCATATTTATATAATGCATAAATTATTACAATAAATTTTAAGGGATTGGAATTCTAATTTCATTAATATCAATAACAGCACTTCGATCCTTCAAATATCATATTACTTTTCATATACACATTCCAAACAATCTCTTTTAATAAACCATTTTTAAACATCTTTCCAAATACCTTCGAATACGAATAATAACAACATTAAACTGTCAACATTAAACGCTTTATCTCGAGAATGTCGATGAAAATTCGATTTGAGAAAAAATTAATACAAACCTTGTTCCCCCTTCCCCCTCCCTTCCCAAAAGTAACAGCAATGAATGAAAACCTTGAATGGCAATTATAATCCATCGATTCGAATTCGATTCGTTCCGTTCCGTTGGTATCCCCACGATACCACGAATCATCGCATCGCATCGCATCGCGTTTATTCGCCTTGGGTGGGTGGCGTCGGCTCGCTTCTACCGGTATAATAAAAGGCGTGTATATATACTCGGCCGATGTACCGGTGGCCGATTATCGTCCTACCGGTTTCCTGGATCCTCGTATCTGCGTAACGGTCCGTAAACGAGGCAAGGAGGAGAAGGCTGGCTGGCGGAGGTTCGGTCACCGGGACCGGTTCCCTGCCCCCCGCCAACCTGTCCCCCCTCGTAGGACGCGCGGGGGGAGCGCAGGTGCCGCGCTCCATCTTTTCACGCTCCGAATTTCCTCTTTCTCTCTCTCTCTCGAAGAAGAAGAAGAAGAAGAAGAAAAAGAAGAAGAAGAAGAAAAAGAAGAAAGATGACAGGAAAAACTTGTGCCTATTCGTTCTCTCTCTCTCTCTCTCTCTCTCTCTCTTTCGAAGAAGAAGAAGAAGAAGAAGAATGACAGGAAAAACTTGTGCCCATTCGTCTTCTCTCTCTCTCTCTTTCTCGAAGAAGAAGAAGAAGAAGAAGAAAAATGGCAGGAAAAACTTGTGCCCATTCGTCTTCTCTCTCTCTCTCTCTCTCTCTCTCTCTCTCTCTCTCTCTCTCTCTCTCTCTCTCTCTCTCTCTCTCTGTCGAAGGAAAATGACAGGAAAGTTATCGTTAAGTTTCCGTCGAATCATCTTCTCTCTCTTTCTCTCTCTGTCTCTCTATGTTTATCTATTTGTCTTTTTTCGCTAACGGATTTGAGAATCGAAAAGAAGCATCGAGGAAAACTATCTTTAGGAGATAGTAGTACTCTGAATTTCTTCTCCTTCTCTCTCTTTCTTTCTTCTCTCTTTCTTTTTCTTTTTTTTTCGGATTTGAGAATCGAAAAATGGAGGGAAAAAAGAGAGAACAGGCGTGAAAGGATGACGAAGAGTTATCATCTCGAAGTGAAGTGTTCCGCCATATATATTATCTTTACACGCTTTGAATTTCCTCTTCTCTCTCTTTCTCTTTTCTCTCTTTCTCTTTTTGGATTTGAGAATCGGAGAATCGAGGAAAAAGAAAAGAAAACAGAAAGGAAGAACGTCGAATGGTTATCTTTCCACACTTTTTTCTATTTTTCCCTTCGTTCATCCATCTCGAAGCGAACTGTTGAAAGCGTGCCACATTATCTTTACACGCTCCGAATTTCTTCTCCTCTCTCTTTCTCTCTCTTTCTTTCTTTTTTTTTCGGATTTGAGAATTGGAAAATTGAGAAAAAAAAACAGGCGTGAAAGGGTGAATTTCTTCTCTCTTTTTCTCTCTTCTTCTTTCTTTTTCTTTTTGGATTTGAGAATCGAAAAAGCATGAAAGGACGCCGTAGGATTATCTTTCGACCACATTTCCATACCTTTTTCCATTTTTTCCTTCGTTCATTTATCTCAAAATGAACGTTTTATCACACTATCTTTACACGCTTTGAATTTCTTCTCCTCTCTTTTTTTCTTTTCTTTCTTTCTCTTTTCGGATTTAAGAAAGAAGAATCGAAAAATCGAGAAAGGACGCCTACCTTTCCACACCTTTTTCCATTTTTCCCTCCGTTGATCCACCTTGAGGCGCGCCACATACCGGCGGCGGGACGATTCTCGGAAAAACCGCGGTGACCTAATGGAACGACGGCGTACGAGAAGGAGAGAGAGAAAGAGACAGAGAGAGGACTCGTTACGCAAATGCTCGCCTTCCATCCAATAGGAGAGCGAAAGCTCGAGAGTCGAGCGGTTGGTCCATCGATAAAGCGTTACTTGCTGTCACTGCGCGTGGGAGAGTTTTTTCCTCTCTTCCCTTACCTTTCCTTACCTCTCCTCCAACAAACTTCCAACTACACGGAAACAGAAGAAGAAGATAAAAAGGGAGCGGAAAATCGTGGAAAAACAAACGTTCCTTCTGTAATGTTGCTAGACCCGTTGCCTGATTTGCAAACTGTAACTCGATTACGCGTGAGAACCAAGTTTTATTTTCCAAACCAAGTTCCGTAATTTTTCTTCCATCCCAGTTGTACCGTTTTCTTTTTTTTTTTCTCCTTTCCTCGCGAACAAAGTTGAATCGAACGAAGGAAGAGAAAGAGATTAGGACGAACTTACGTTCCTATAATTCGAGAAAGTTGATAGAAGAATTCTAGATATTGAAAACTCGAAGGCTCAAACATATCTGTCTATCGTTATCCAAATACATCTCTCATACGTTCTTCTCTGCTCGAAAAAGCCGACAGCAACAACGAAGTAAGCTGAAACGTTGTTTCGTCCATTCAGATTCCTCACGAAAATTGAAAAACGGCAGACCGAACGAAAGAAGGCTCTCACTCGTCACTTTTTATCCTTCCAGGCAACCCAAAGTTTGGAAGAAATCGATTCGAGGAAATTCAGGGGAAAAAAGAATTAAAATATAATAATAATTCTTTTCCGAATCGGATAAGGTATAATTTTGATAAAAATAATAGCTGGAAAATAATTTTACGCGTCGTTATAGTTTCCTTTGAATTAGGAATCGAAGAACGTTTCGATCGATCAAAAAGGAATCTGCACGGGTTATATCGAAAGATTGCATTAACGTAATTAACGCTGGCCACCCGGTAGATCGTTTCCTTCGCGTGGGAATAGTTGTTGTCGTTGCCCATTCGAGGATCCTCGGATCCATAAAATATCCTACCGGTTTTACTTTCCTGTCGAGCCGACGTTTTCTTTCGAAACGTTTTCTTTCCTCGTCCATCATCGATCAGAAAACTGTACACTACGCTCGGTCGATAAATATTCTCGTCCTTGTCGCTCCATCTTCCATGTATATATATATACATTTTTCTCTCCACAAAACGAAAAAAGAAACCTTGGAAAAATCGCAACGAATTTTAATTCGCTCGAGAACGAACGATGTTGTCCCTTTAACACGAGTGTCATTGACCCGGTGGAAAGGTCAGGAAGCACGGAAGACTGGGATTTTCGCGCAACACGTTACACGAGTCGCGGGATGGTTAGAGAGAGAGGGGAATATTCGGTCGGATTCTCTTCTCCGTTCGCTGCTTATATCGAGACCGAGAACGTCGAACGACGCCATCTTACGTGAATATCTCCTCGATCGATTTAAATGTACACCGTTAGAGGTTTCTTTTTCTCCGCCACGCTACTTTCGCTTAATATCTCGCGCCGTTTTTTTTCCTACACCGCGCTTTCCTCGAGAGGAGGCCTGATTTTTTCGTTCAATTTCGTTCGATTAGTCGCGCACGAATAGCCGTCTCATTCCCTCTCTCTCTCTCTTTCTTCGGATCGAAGGCATTTCTTTCGAAGGACGAACATTTCTCGAAAATTTCGAGGCAATCGAGAGAGCTCGTTAAAGACTTTCCTTTCTGGTGAAAATAAAATAAATAAAAATGTACGGGTTTGGAATGAATGATGTTTAATTACGCGTGATTTGTTTGTTTACAAAATATTTGTATAGAAGAGAAACAAATAGAGTGTGAAATAGTGATTCGATGATAAAAATAAAATTTTAGTCACTTTAAATTCTATAATATATATTTGAATAATTAAATGTATATATAAATAGAATTTAATAGATAAATATATATTTATATTGTTTAACCGAACGAGTATATTTAATTGTAAAACAAATTTAAACTACGCGCATCACGAAGAAAATGAAATAGTAGCGTTGGCAACATTGAGTAATAACAAATAAAATTTCAGCTTTAAATTCTATAACATCCCGTCGAATTAATTATTAAAATTGGAAAAAGCGAAATATTTGAAATGCTCGAAATGATCGTTTCGAAGAGCGGATGAGAGAATTCGATCGCGACGACTCTCGGCTGCGAGAAGAAACAATTTCCCTTCCCCCCACTCCAGGGGCGATCCTCGACGGCGATCCAATTTCCGCGACCATTTTGTCATTAAGCCGAGAAAGGCTCGGCGCTCCTCTTTTATATATCGGTTACGGGGCGGGGCGGGGGGAAGGAGAATCTAATTTTCGTTGATTGATACAAAGGACGTAGTCAGCCGCGATAACTCGAGACGTACTCGATAGCCGAAGCGGGTTACGAAGCGGGAGGGCAAAGTGTCGTTTCGTGGCCGTGTCGAGTCGGTGAGTCATCCGCCGAATCGAGTCAACGAAAATTCCACGCGGCCGAATCTCTTCCCGACCTAAGCCTTAACGAGGCCGATGATCACGCCTCTCGTCTAATGCAATTATTTTTGGACCGCCAATTAGTCATTGGGGAATATTCTTCTTCTTCTTCTTCTTCTTCTTTCGTAGAAAAGAAAAGATTAACCTTTTGCGACTCGAGAGATGATCAATGTTTCGAAACTTTATCCAATAAATGAAATTTCGAAAAGATAAATATTCTATAATTTATTCGTTCGAAACGTAGTGGTCGGTAATAATTGCGAATAAATATTATTCGAATATTTGAAAAATCGATTCGAAATTTTTAACTAGTCAACGAAACTAAACTGCTAAAAACTTAGAACGAGATATTACAAGGAGATATTAAGGTTAGGAATAGCGGTCGAAAATAAACGTTATTCGAAGTAACTTTATTCGAAATAGGTAGGCCCGACTGTGGACGTCTATCTCGCTACTAAAAACTTACGATTATTACGAGGAGTAAGGTTAGGTTGAACACAATTTTTTTTTCTTTCTTCTCTTTCTAAACTAAATTCCCGCATTCGCCGTCTCGGTTCAATGCCAGTTTCTTCAGTTCGCATTCGGGACTGAAGAAAATAATTACATCTTCCCTCTTCGAAGCGCTAATTCGAGCGATATTCTTGCGGTACGCGTGTAACGTTTGCACAAGTGGCTGTGTTCATTTCCCTTGCGGGCAACGAAAACTGCGGGGAGTGGGGAGGGCGGGGGAGGGAAGAGAGAAAGAGAAAGAGAAAGAGAGAGAAGAGCCGTTAATTCAAACGGAGAAAGGCGTCGTGGGTTGCTAAACGATGAACAATAAACGTGACTCACGAGCCCGACTGCGCGTTTCCTTTATTCGCGAGTGTATCGTTCGAGAAGCGAACTCACTCTCTTTCTCTCTCTCTCTTTCTCTCTTCCCCTTGGCCTGTAACTTTTAATTAGTTTGACCTCGGCTATGCATCGAGCTCTTTGGAGATGTTTGGAAAGACGGTTAATTCTTCGAAAACATCGTAAACAGTTTCCATTCGATTTTTAGCGATCGATTCTCGTGGGTGGCTCCGACGATTTTACATAAAATCGCGGTTCTCGGGCGCGTGGGCGAATTCGATCCACCATAAAGAGGCCGCTTAAAGGGAAGAGTCTGATTTAGAATCTTCGGATAAATCGACGTTTAAAAATATTCCGTCCAATCTTATCCATTACCAATCCATGTTTGGAAGAATATCCGCCCTTCGGATTAATTACTACTCCCCTTGGAGGTCGCGTTTAATTTAATAATCGCCCGGTTAATTTTCGAAATCGCTCTTTCTCCAGATCGTGACTCACTTTTTTCGGCGCCACGCGTTTCCAACTAAAAAAGTGACTGCGGAGGCCCGAGAAAAGGGAAAGAGGAGGAGAAGAGACTAGACTTGTGGTTTTTCCATTTTAAAAGGGACGTTCCAACGAGACAAGAGGGACATCAGTGTCTTGGCATCTTTTGTTGTTGTCTTCCACCGAATAATCGCGAATAATAACGGCGCAACAGAAACCGATCGCTATCGCTTCCTCTCCCCGGCTTTTCTCATTTTCCCAATAGTGACTATCCCTCCCCCTCCTCTCTTCCCTTAAACGGGATCAACTTTTGTTCTCTCCTCGGTAAAATTACTCGAGTATCGTTTCCTCTCCCTCCCTCCCTCCTCGCAAAGAGGGTCACGTTCTCTGTCCACGTTTGTCGGATACGATTAATTCCATTCGTGCGGCGGCCGAGGCTGTTTGAAAATGCGAACGTGAGGCGAAACACACTCGACATCTAACCCGTTACAAAGCTTATCCTTTGTTTCGATTTGCCTGAGTCGCCGCTACTTCGATCGTAACGAATCGAACGCCGAGTAAAACCGAGCAAAGAAAAATGCTGGATCGATCGAAAGAAACAAGAAGTTCGAAGAAACGAGATTTCGATCCCTTCTTTATGAGGGTTAAAGGAGCGGTCTTTCTCTCTCTCTCTCTCCCTCTCTCTCGACTATTTTCTACACGGTCGGACAAAAATACGCCCGATGGCACTCGTTTCGGTGCAGGACGTTTCTTAAATAAGCGAGGGAAGTCCCTTCGGAGGAGGGGGAGGGAAACGCGCGGAACGAATCACGCTCGTCCGCCACTTCCGTTTCGGAACGACGCTACAAATATGCTCGCTCGTTGAACGTGCGTTTACAGGGGAAACGGGTGGTCGAGGACAAGATGCAAATATCCGTTCCAGAAGAATGGGTTACGCGCTTAATCTTTCCAAATATTATTAGAGATTGGGAATAACGTTGACATTTTCTTTCTTTCTTTTTTTTTTTTTCTCTCAATGAATTCCATCGAATACGCTCGTTTCGTTCGAACGCAACAACAGACAAGATGGAAAATATCCGCTCGAGAAGAATAAAATTTTGAGTTTAATCGTTTCCAAATATTAGAATCGAATTTTTTTTTTTTGTCAATTCCATATGCATTCCTATCGTTCTTTTCAAATAATAGAATCAGAATTAGGAAATTTGTTTTGAACACGAGATGTAAAATATCCGCTCGAGAAGAATAAAATTTTGAGTTTAATCGTTCCAAATATTAGAATCGAATTTTTTTTTTTTTTTGCCAATTCCATATACATTCCTATCGTTATTTTCAAATAATAGAATCAAAATTAGGAAATTTGTTTTGAACCCAAAATGCAAATTATCCGCTCGAGTAGAATAAAATTTTGAGTTTAATCGTTCCAAATATTAGAATCGAATTTTTTTTTTTTGCCAATTTCATATTTCTGTCGTGAAAAATAAATATTTTCAAATAATAGAATCAGAATTAGGAAATTTGTTTTGAACCCAAAATGCAAATTATCCGCTCGAGAAGAATAAAATTTTATGTTTAATAATTCCAAATATTAGAATCGAATTTTTGTTTTGCTAATTCATGTGCAAATATATTTCTGTCGTGAAGAATAAATTTTACATTTAATCTTTTCAAATAATAGAATCAGAATTAGCGTGGAAATTTTTTTTAAACCCAAGATGCAAAATATTTATTCAAGAAGAATAAAATTTTGCGTTTAATCATTCCAAATATTAGAATCGAATTTTTTTTTTTTTTTTTGCCAATTCATGTGCAAATACATTTCTGTCGTGAAGAATAAATTTTACGTTTAATCTTTTCAAATAATAGAATCAGAATTAGAAAATTTGTTTTGAACCCAAGATGCAAATATCCGCTCGAGAAGAATAAAATTTTGAGTTTAATAATTCCAAATATTAGAATCGAATTTTTTTTTGTCAATTCCTGTGAAGAATAAATCTTTTCAAATAATAGAATCAGAATTAGAAAATTTGTTTTTGAACCCAAGATGCAAATATCATTTCGAATACAATAAAATTTTGAATTTAATCGTTCCAAATATTAGAATTGAATTTTTTTTTTTTTGCCAATTCTAATATACATTCCTGTCGTGAAGAATAAATCTTTTCAAATAATAGAATCAGAATTAGAAAATTTTTTTTTTGAACTCAAAATGCAAAATATCCGAGAAGAATAAAATTTAATCATTCCAAATTTTTTTTTTATATTCCATTTATAGCAACGAATCGCAAAAAATGTGCAAATACATTCCTGTTATGAAAAATAAATCTTTTCAAATAATAGAATCAGAATTAGGAAATTTTTTTTTTTGAACTCAAAATGCAAATATCATTTCGAATAGAATTTTGAGTTTAATCGTTCCAAATATTAGAATCGAATTTTTTTTTTATCAATTCCATATACATTGCTGTGAAGAATAAATTTTTTCAAATAATAGAATCAGAATCAGAAAATTTTTTTTTTGAACCCAAAATGCAAAATATCCGAGAAGAATAAAATTTAATCATTCCAAATTTTTTTTTTATATTCCATTTATAGCAACGAATACATGCAAACACATTCTTGTCGTGAAAAATAAATCTTTTCAAATAATAGAATCAGAATTAGAAAATTTTTTTTTTGAATCCAAAATGCAAAATTTTATTCTTTCGAGAAGAATAAAATTTTACGTTTAATCATTCCAATTTTTTTTTTTATATTCCATTCATAACAACGAATCGCAAAAAAATGTGCAAATACACTCCCGTCCCATAAATAAAATTTTAATCTTTCTAAATATTAAAATTAGAATTATCGTTTTCTCTTCTCTCTCTCCCTCAAGGTTTTTCAAGGTTTCGAGGACGAGAGTAGCGTAGAAAACAAAGCCTGTTCCCGAGCGTGAAATTCGCGAAGGGACGTTTAAAAAAAATAGCGTTTCTACTACGAGTCCCTCCTCCACCCTTTTTACCCCGTTTTCCCAACATATATATTTCACGAATACGAGAGAGAGTCGCGAATTATAATACCATCCCTTTATTCCCTCCCCCTCTCTCCATCCCAGAATTAACGCAAGATAAACGCGACGCGTTTTAACGCGCGAGCGAGCGAGCGAACGTTCTGACCCGATGCGCGTATACCGACCCGTTCGTTCACTCTTTATAAATAGACGCTTTAAATTCTGTCGCGGCTGGGCGTGGCCCCCGACGGATCTCCAACGGGGGATCCTAGACGCGGAATAGATCACTCGTCGCGATCCATTCATTTAGAAAAGCCCTCTCCTCTTCCCTGTTTTTCTTTCTTCCTGTTCTTCCACTCTCCAAAATCTTAAATAAATAAATATATATATATATATACACGTATGCGTATTCAAATATACGCGTCCATATATTCGATGAAATAAGTTTCGAAACGATTATTACGCGTGGAATAATTGTCGAGGTTGGTGGAAATTTTAGGAAGGAAACCGGGCGTGAATTTGTCGTGCACGTGTAAATCAAGGGGGATTCTCGAGAGGAGCGAGCATAATTTACATGGCGCGTTACGACGTTGTGTTTTATCGTGAAATTCGTGTCGCGTTTCCTTTTTTCCTTTATTTTATTTTTATGGACGAGATTTAGGGCAGTTCAACTGTTTGGAAAAAAAGGAGAAAAGTTTGTACACACATTTTTCGTTCGCACAACGTTCCTTGATATTGATCTGTCGCGTTTTGTTTTGCAGATATTCGGGGCACGGCAACACGAACCGTACCTGTCATGTCGGTTCCTATTTAAGGTAAGCATTTATCCGTTCGTCTTATTTCAATTCTCTCTCTCTCTCTCTCTTTCTATCTCTCCTCCATTAATCGTTTTAATTTTTATTCGAGATCGATTTTAATTAAAGTTATCGCAGGGGGCGGAATTACGGATGCGATAAGATCGAGTTCTGATAACGAGTGGAGGAAATCCTTTTTCTTAAAATTCGGTGGAAAAAGTCTTGCATTCCGCTCGAACGATATATCCTTCGCCTCGAAAACATTCTCCAAACTGATATTCACCGTCGAATTTTCTTCAGCCAGAATATATATATATATATAAGTCGTTGAGCTTAGCGCGCTGTCTCGTTTCGAAATAGAATTTAATCCAAATGTAATCTGGCGATAACGCTTATCGTCCGATCTTAATTACGGATTACGTCACGTCGGCGAGCGTAAAATCCATGGAGCGGCAACATCGATCCGAACGTTTATCGAAGTGGGCCGGTTGCGTGTCGACGCGCCGGAGTCACTTCTGCCCGAGAGAAGGGACAAAAAAAGAAGAAGAGAAGGAAAGGGAAAGAGAATAGAAAGAGACGAAAGAGAAGGAGGGAAATAGATGGACGCGTGTCGTTCTCCCGTAAAAGGCATCCAAGGAGAGGACTCGTCGTAGCGAGGCTCGTCGGATATTTGCGCGATGAGAGTATCGATGCCTCGTTAAATAAATACCGAACGTTTGCGTTCGTTGCGGGCAGAGACGGAAGTACGCCACTCGGCGCGAGCTGTCGACGAATAATTGCGCGAAATCGAATGGTCGAATGGAGATATATCTTGAGGCGAGAAGCGAGGAGAAAGTTTGACGGTTTCACTTTTTTTAGCTTGACAAAGTTTAGGCGATTAAACGTTGGCGCGACTAACGGCACTTTTTATCGTTTCTTCCACGACGCTCTTAATTGCGCTCGTATATATATGTATATATATACGTATATGTGTGTGTCCCCGAAAACTGAAATTACGAGCATCGTTTCAACTTTTTCAGTCGGTTGAAGTAGCGGCTCGAGGACGAGTTTTGCGCGAGCGTAAACGAAGATTTTCATAATTCGTTTCTCAATATAAGAAATAATAAAGATTCCTATTTACGAATCGATATCGCGCTTTTATCAAGGTACGAAGATAACGAAATTTAATAGGGTATTTTTAAAGAAAAAAATAAAATGAAAAGGACGAGACAAAATTCTTTTTTTAAATATCGTTAAAGATATAGTAAAAATATGCTTATTTCATTCCACTATTTGAATCCGAAACCGACGATTGACCGCGATTGAGAAAAGTTTTCATAAGAAAGAAGAATTAACAAGGAAAATTACTTTGACGAGAAACGGCCGATTGCTCGAAGGCTTGCTTCGCTTCTTCCTCTCGTTTGAGAAAAGATAGCTCCGCGTAACTGACTGCTTAATTAAAACAACGAACGTCAACAACTCGAAGCAAACTTTTTCTTCGCGTCTCTCTTCAACTCTACTATTGAAACGAAGAAATATTCCTCTTTGCTTTAACTTTGACGAGCATATCACCGAATCTCTCCATATCCAACGAATCCCTTTCGATTAATCCTTCGTACCCATCCGATAAAAGATTCTACCTTCGTAACTCGTCACGATTCGAATAGAAAACAATTTCCACGTATAAAAATATACGAAACGAACGAAATAAACCATTCGGTAGGACATCTTTCCGCACGAACGTTTCGTAAACACCGAAGAAGATTTGATTTCATGCAAAGTGGAAGGGTGCGGGGTAAGCGTAACGGGAAGCATTAACGAGAACCGGCAGCGTTAATTTCGCAACCTTGCGCGTCCCGCGGCGCTGCACGCGGATCCAAAGTGGCCGTCAGCTGTGCGCTGCTGCGAAGGTCAGGGTCGAGCGGCGAGGGTGCAATCGATGCACGGATACCGTGCCATTCCTGCACCCCTCGCTGCCTCCAGTTACCATGGAGACCATCTCCTGACCCATTGCTACAGTCACAGAGAGATCCAGCCGACGACGCATCGGGAGGGAGAACAGCCGTCACGGAGGACGGCTCTCCCTCGACCAAACCTTGTTTATCGTTAAAAGTGTTCTACCTCTTCCTTCGTACGAGAAAGGGAATATTTTCTCGCCAAGATTTTTCTCGAGGAAAAAGCATACCACTACCATTTTGAAGGAGAAAGAGGAAACGTGACGAAAGAAAGTGAAAAACCTCTCGGTGCGCGCCAAGTGTGGACGAATTTACGCGTCTCGTTCCCGTTACCCGGCTATAAATTAACCCTCGCGTCGCGGCTAACGAGACAGCGCTTTAAACCGACGAGAGAGAGAGGGAAGAAATTCGAGCCCACTTGCTCGAGGAGAAACCGGTCCCCCCCTTCGTCGACAGCTTGTAAATACGGTAAACGAGGCGTTGTGCAAGGTCGAGGTATGAGCTAAGGTCAGCTGGCACGGATCGATATCCCCGAATCGCGCGCGCGAGATGGACGGGGGGGGGAGGTGGAGGAGGTGGAAAAGGGCGGAGAGCGCTCTGCTGACCGCGTGGTATCAGCGCGTGACCGAGTCTTACGTGGCGACATGGCTGTACGGGGTGTTTCAGAGCAGCAGAATGTCGGCGAGCACCGCCGCGGGAGGAGGAGGAGGAGGAGGAGGAGGCAGCGGTGGAGGAGGAGGGGTCGGGGGCGCCCTGACGTTGATGGGCTGCGTGAGGGAAGCGTCGCCCCCCCCGCAGAGTCATCATCAGCATCGCACGCTGGCCGAATACTCGACGCAGAACAGCGTTGATCCGCTTCCGAAAGGTGAGATATTTTATATCGATATATACGTGTTGCATATGGGATTAAATGTATATTCCCGTCTAGACGGGAAATATATTTGGGGAAATATCGTTTATATTTGGGGGGATCGTATTTTCGAGGCGTGAGATTACGAGAAACGGATTTGCGTCCGCGACCGGATGGGAAAAAACGACGTTTATCCATCGATTATCTCATTATCCATCTTCTCTTCGATCGATGGATTTTCCTGTTCGATTACGGATGACGGATCGCGTGCGAGTCGGTTAGAAAACGCGGCGGAAAAGTTTGTGCAAGAGCGGGAGGGGAGGGGAGGGATTAAGGTGAAAGTTTCCGGTAGAAGATTTCTGGTTCCGCGCTCCTAAGAGAGAATAATGGCCGGCAACGAGTTATTAAAGCGAGCCGAGCGCCCTTTGCGTTCGTCGTCTTGAGCAGGGACGTGACTCGGCCGCCCGGGACATTGCGTTTCCGAGTGGGTCCAACGACCTCTTTATTTTCATTAGCCTCCGGTAAATTGCCAGCCACTCGGGGCTAAATTAACTCTCGTAAGTTAATATCTGAATCGGCCGGCTTGATTACCGATTAAACTTAAACTGTGTTTAAGTCGAGGCCTGGAAAATGCTCCTCGCTTCCCTTCGTTTCTAATCGTATCTCTTATGAAAACGCCGAAAAATTGCGAAATCCGAGCTCATTTCAATTTTTTCCGCCTCGAAAAATTCGTATAAGATCGAACGCGTTTAACGAGTTCGAGTGATCAAACTTTGGCACAATTTCATTTCTTAAAAAAGAATCGTTAAATTTTCGATCGAATCTAGGAAAATGTATAAAAATGATCGAATTTTGGCGAAATATTTAAATACTAGTAATAATAGGATGATCAAAATTTGCGGTAATATTCTACGAGAAAAAATAACGATCGTATTTTCGAGGCACCGTGTAGACGCAAGATGACCGTAAAGCGATCGTCGAGGCGATGAAACGGGATCAGCAGATCTGTGCAACCGCGTTCCTTCGGGTTATTCGCTCGATTCGAAGCCGAAATTAGGCAAGCCGCGGTTATGTAAACGTCCGCTGTTGGGTAGGGGGGGGGGAACGGAGAGGGGAATCGAGAGTCGGTCTCCTCGCCAACAGCTGTTTTTTGTTGCCCACCGACGGAGAGATCGGCGTCGAACGATTGGCGCGTGACGTTATTTTTCACGGTTGAGCGATGTCGCGTGAACTGATGCGTGAAAAGCACACTCGCGCCAGAGTGTCAAGTACACGCGAAACATTTTTTTGCTCTCGACCGTCGTCGTTTCGAAGACGGTCGTCGCTCCACGTTAGACTATGCCAGAAAGCGCGAAAATGCTCATCGAGTCTCCGTTAACCGAAAAATAAAACGCAACGTTTTAATTTCTCATTCCCTCCCTACACGCGACTCGTCGACGAATATTGGAATCGGGACGATTCGAGTCGAGCGGAAATTCGGCGAAGAAAGGCGGGGTTACCGTCAGTCGGCGTATTGTGCAAGAACACGCATACACGGTTATTTACAGAAAGAGTCGGGAAACTAGGCCACGGCCAATCGCGAAATGAATGGCCGCTCGAACGCCGCGTATCGCGTTTTACTCTCCGCCAAGAATTATAGGATTATTTCCAATTACTCCGAAACTGTCCGGGAGAGAACTTTCGTTTCGAGATAAATTAAAACGATTAGCCGCGTGAAAGCGAAGAGTGGAAAAATAGGCGACAGCTCTCGGAGATCGGAGCGATGATCGACCGAGTGAAATTGCCGACCGAGTAGTATTGACGTTCGACGTTGGTAAGCCGACTCTTAACCGATAATGTCGGGCGGACGTAACTCTACGAATCGAAGATAAGCGTAAAGTATCTTTCGGTCGGTTCGATACAAATATAAAAAAAAAAAAAAAAAAAAAAAATGTTATATCATTATATAGTTAATTTCGACCATATAAGGAATATCAACTGATAGGGTTATCGCTAATCTTATCGATCGTGTTCCGTATTATCAAATCTTCGAGCCAGTCAAGTGCATACCGTGCATACGCCACTTACGAAAACGTAAATTTCGTGATACAAAAAATCCGGATGCAATATTATGAGGATTATTTGGACCTGCTTGGTAACGTAGACGCCATCCTACACCATTTCCTTCGTTTCACTCGCGAATCGCGTCATACGGTACATATACGATCGTATAGAAATATTTCGATCGATCTCCTCGAAAGTCGTTCGCGGTGTACGCGAATTCGCTCGTTACAAAGGATAGGATCACAAAGGGAGGAGTTTTCGAGCACGAAACGGAATCGCGTAAGACCGTCGACGGAACGTGGAGGGAGGGGGGGGGGGGAGTGTCGGGAGTGGATCGGTCGGAGAGCAACTACCTCTACTGCCGAAACGAAGCGATGTAGGCTCGGTCTCGAGAGGAGAGGGGCGGGATAGGCGGTTTTTTAATCGCGAGCGAGGCTTTCGCCGCTACCCTCCACTTCTGCTCCCTGCCTTTTCGACGATTCAAAGTGTGCTCCCCTTTGTTCCCCTTTCACCTTGGCGACGTCACCTCTTTGTCGCCACCCTTTTTTCTTCTTTTTTTTTTTTTTTTTTTTTTCCCTCTTTCGATACGCCGCAATTAAAAGGCATCCGTGCGTTAACGAGTGCCACGCAACCTTCTCGAGGACTCGTGTTATTTGCTTATCCAGCAAGCTCGGTGTCGCCTCCCGATAACCTGCCATTCTTCTCCTCTCCATTCCTCCAAGAGGAGGGTCGCGCTCCCTCGAGCTTTCGACCAGCTTCATCACCTTTCGTTTTCATCGCCCGGACGGAATCATATACGAATAATCGACACGATAAAAGCACGCACGTGGAAAAGGATAAGATAATGGAAATGAGTCATCGCGGATAAGCAGTCGAATTAATTTTCGGGACGCGGATTTCACTTTTATAAAAAAAAAAGGAAATTTACCAGCAGTACATTTTTTCCTCCTCTTAATAATCTATTTACCTTTTAATCGTTATCTGTGAAAACGTGCCCCTCTCCTTCTATTTATCAGAAGAAATTGTGACGATATTTATTTATCCGTCGTTCGAGATCGTAATTTTATAGAGAGGAATGGAAGAAGAAAATGGAACGAAACGGAAGAGCGAGCCGTTTCTAATCTCGAGAGAAAACTTGGTTATTCCGTTTCTCTCGATCCAGCTCTTCCACGGTTTTCACTTCCCATCGATACAACCACGGCTCGAAAACATCAGCGACAACCACGTCCGTTGCGCAATCGTTTCGCGGGGAGAGAAAGTTTCTCCGCGCGAGGAGAACTCTTCGATCGTTTCGTTTCATTTTTTTTTCTTTCTTCTTTTTTTCGGACAGAGCCGAAGAAGCGCCGCTTCCACCCGCTTCGCGGCCTCAGGAAGATCTTCCGTCGCAAGAGTCGGGGCGCGGCTGACGTTCGGCTGGTCACGAACGCGGAACGAGAAGCCGACCTCGGCCGGGTGCCGAGGGAGGAGATCACCGACAGACATCCCGCGGGACGTCCCGAGGAGGCTCGAAGCAGGAGCGCCAGCGAGCTGCTCACGGACTCGTGCGATCGAGAGAGGTGAGTTTATTATTATTTTCATTATTATTTTATATCGTACGTATTTCATTATTATACTTATTTTACAAATGTTGTATAGTTGGCAAAATGACATTTTTTAATTTAAATTATTTTTATTAATTAAAGTACGATACGAAATCATTTTAATAATAGAAGCAAAAAGATATTCGAAGATATACATATTTTTATTATTATTATTTTATATCGTATCGTATTTCATTATTATACTTATTTTACAAATGTTGTATAGTTGGCAAAATGACATTTTTTTAATTTAAATTATTTTTATTAATTAAAGTACGATACGAAATCATTTTAATAATAGAAGCAAAAAGATATTCGAAGATATACATATTTTTATTATTATTATTTTATATCGTACATTTTATTATTATACTTATATTATTATTATACTTATTTTATAAATGTTGTATAGTTGGAAAAATTTTTTAATTTAAATTATTTTTATTAATTAAAGTACGATACGAAATCATTTTAATAATAGAAGCAAAAAGATATTCGAAGATATACATATTTTTATTATTATTATTTTATATCGTATGTATTTCATTATTATACATATATATATATATGTATTATATATATATATATGTATATTATATTATATATATGTATATTATATATATATATGTATTATAAATGTATTATAAATATACATATTTTACAAATGTTGTACAGTTGGCAAAATGACATTTTTTAATTTAAATTATTTTCATTAATTAAAGTACGATACGAAATCATTTTAATAATAGAAAGGAAAAGGATACTCGAAGATACTGTTTTGTTTCGTTGGATCAACTGCTTGAAATTAGTATTATAATGTTTCTGAAGAGGAGTAATTTCTTGATTTCTTGATTCCTAAATAAAAATGAGAAAAAGTTTTTAGCGAATACGAAATCATTTTAATAATAGAAGCAAAAAGATATTCGAAGATATACATATTTTTATTATTATTTAGTATAGTACTGTTCCTGAAGGGGAGTAATTTCTTGATTTCTTGATTCCTAAATAAAAAAAAAAAAATTAAAATTGAAAAAAGAATTTAAAGATACTGTTTCATCTCATTTAACAATTATTGTTTCGAAAGTATTACAAAGCTTTTAATTAGTCTTATAATATGACTAAAAGGAAGCTTATGCCTTTAACTGGTTTAGGGACTTATATGCGGGCGGATATTAAAATTATTCTAAATGAAAATCAAGAAGCCTTAAAAAAAATTCCAAGATGATATTTTATCGAAAAGTAACGGTGCCTTTTGATGGAATATCTTGGAAGAGGTTAGGATATATATCGAGATATATAGTTACTGTTACCGTTCCGGCGAGCGATCCGCGTGGAAAAAGGCTGAGGCATCGTCCTCGCGCCCCCCCCTCCAAACATTAAATATCGTCTACTTCGTTTCGCCCACTCTCCTCATCCTTCTCTAACCACCTTCTCCGTTTCCGTCATCCGGCCAACGAAAATATCGATCGCTCCGCTAACGATAATAATCTTTAAAATTTGAACGAACGAAATGAGCGAGCGAGCGAGCGTGGAAAGCGAGGATATCGACTTTATCCTTGGCCCGATTCGACCGTGATCGAGTTTCGCTTTTTTTCCACGCTTGCTTGTCGAAACATCCGTCGAAACCCGCACATGCGTGCACACGCGTGACTCGGTATCGCGCCGACCTGTATCCTTCCCCTTCCACCTTCCCCTCCCTCCCCTTTATTTTCGTAACTCGATTGCAAACGCGAGCCTCGCTCGGCCCAATTCGGCCGACCCCCTCCACACCTTTCGTCAACGCAACGTGACGTCGCCGCTCAGGACCTCGCCTCGGCCTGCCTCGTAAAAAACTTGGACGCGCTTTTTTGCTCTCCTCTCTCCACTCTTCCCCTCCTCCCCTCGTGAACGCCCGGACGAATAATAGTTCCTTTTCTGTTTACCTTCTTACTGTCTCGACGGAGACAGAGAAGGTGGATAGAGAAGGATGAGGAGAGTAGTCGAATACTCTACTTTCTTTTTTCCACAGCGTGTTCCTGAGAAGGACGGGCACTATTGAGGATTCGTTCGTGAAGCTGAGAGGAGGGGCCGGAAAATTGTCCGTCTCGCACGACAGCGTGTTCCCAGGGGAGGTGCCGCACACCCGACCGCTCTCGTCCCTGGCAAGCCTGGCCACACTCGAGGTTCGTATCAACTTCTCTTCTCGCTCGCTACCTGAAGAATAGAAAAGGATAAGAAGGAATCGGTGGGGGAAAAAAATTGTTTCTCGATCCGAATTTTCGATTTTATTCTATCTTTCGATTTTCCTATATAGATGTGGATCGATGATATGGTTGAGAGAAATTGTGGGAGGGGGAATGGAGGCAGGTGGTTGGAAAACAATATCGCATCACGTTGTTGCTTGATACACGGTGATTGATGCAATTCCCGCGGAGAATGATAAACAGAGGCGCGGAGGAGGCGTTATTCTCGTTATCCAATGAGCATAAATGGCCGGC
Organism: Apis mellifera; assembly: GCF_003254395.2. NCBI lineage: Eukaryota > Metazoa > Arthropoda > Insecta > Hymenoptera > Apidae > Apis > Apis mellifera. Next base: position 14,769,186 of record NC_037639.1, on the reverse strand, counting down.
TATTGCATTCTGGGCACGCGTGAATCGAGTTAAAGCGATTACACATGTCCAGGATCGGCTCGTGACTCGTCTTCCAATTTCCTCGCCGCCCTGTCTCGCCGCGGGTTAACCCGTTTCTTTTCTTTAAATCGTCCGTCGTGATTTCATCCTCGACGTTTAACGACGTTCTCTCTCTCTCCTCGAGATGAAAGGAGAGTCGTTGGATTTGATCCCGCCCGACCGTGAACTTGGGCGTCGAAACCGAGCACCGAAACGTGGAAACGCCTCGTTGAATTATTTATGAAGCGAGCGTGACACGGTGAGCGGAAAATCGAGGGAGGCGAAGCGGTTTCGATTTGTGCCGGTCGCGTATATTACTTTCCTTCTTCTCGAGAACACGTTGCTCCAATGTGACGGATTCGATTGAATATCGAGAATAAACGTTGATCAAGATCCCAACTAAATTTGTAATCGTTTCTTTCATTTTAAAATTTTATTTCATTTTTCTTATAAAAGGAAATAGTATAAATTACACGTAAATTTAGAAAGAATTTTTCGAAAATTGTGATTTTTCGTCCAATCGATAAGAAAGTTCAGATAGAAAGAATTTTTCGATCGTCGAATGATTATTTTGTTCAATCGATAACAAAGATGTTACAGATTATTATAAATTTAGAAAGAATTTTCCAATTTAAGAAGTTCAATCGATAACAAGATTCTTTGAAAAGAATTTTACAATTTTTTAAGAAGAATCGTTCTTAATTACGTTGCAAACGAGATTCGCACGAGTGGAGTGACTAACAGTCGGTTAAAATGGAATTCATGTGAACGGGACTCGTGTAGACTGGAAGCATTGATAAATCGTATACTCGTCCATTTTCATTCATCGATTCGTTTGTTTACGTTCCTCGATTTATTTATATACAGTATATTTATTTATTTACGTTTCCTTTGTTTACTCACTTTCCTTTATTTATTTACATTTTCTCACAGGTACAGTTACCTCTTCATTTTCATTTTTATTTATTTACATATACCGGGACGGTCGAATTAACATTCGATGTAACAGGAGCAACGAATAAATATGATAAAATTTTTACGAATACTCGAAGTTTAGAAACGTTGTTGTTGAATTGATCTCGCGCGAGAGGGGAAAAGCGGGGCTGCGGTTCCGTTCTGATAGGCGAGGAAAGTCACGGGATTTGTTTTCGCGTTCGAGGAAAAGCACGTGACACGTGGAAAGAGGCGGCCTCTCGTGACCACGGTGTCCCATTTCTCCCTTTATTTTGCAGCGAAGGCAAACGAGGAAGAGCAACGAGATCGAGCACAAGGAGTACAATCTACACGTGGTGCAGAGTCACAGGATATCCCTTCGGGTAATTTCTCTTTTCCTTCGAATTTTTTTTCCACTTTATTTTCATGAGACGAAAGCGAATTAATTTAAACAGATATTCGACATATTCGTTACACATTTGTTTTATATATAATTTCAACACTATCGGTACTAAAATGTAGGTCGCAGAATTCGCGGAGACGACGATTAAACGAGTAACATTTGTGGATAATTGCCGTTCATTTGCAGGTGCTCGAGCAAATAAAGACGGTCATAGAGAACCAGAACCAGCTAGTCTCGGCCACATCATCGGATTCCACCAGCGTCGTGCACGTAAGTATCGAATTTTTTGTATCATCCAGAAGAGGAAAGAAAAGATAGAGGAAAGAAGAAGAAGAAAGGAAAAAAAGAAAGATAGAAAAGAAGGGTCCGAGAAACTTTTACTTCGTCCATCGACCGCGTTCGGCAGGGACATTAATTTTTTTCCTCGGACTTTTTTATCTCCCGATCTAAAACCGAGAAGAAAGTCAAACACGACCGAATAGAACGAAGACAAAGACAAATATATATATACATGGAATGATTCTTCTTAACGAGGCATTGTTTTCTTAAAAATTCTACTTTTATCGCTCTTTCGAATTTTCCCCTATCGAGCGTTATCTCGACGCTTGAAACAAAATAAACTCGCGATAATAAATCGCGATAACGGAGTGGGGGATAGGAGTTTAGATAGAAGTTTAGATAGTTCGATTAAAAAAAAGGAGAAGAAAGAAAGAATTTGTCGATACAACGGATTAGATTCCGCGTTGCGGTGTTTCTTTGCTGCTTATAGTTAGTTGTCATATGTCGCGTCATGCGCCGTTTTTGCGTTTCAGGCTGTCGGTAAAAACGGTTATCAGCAGGAAACCGCCGAGCTAAGATAGCAACGATGAACACTTTTCGTTCCTAGTATCGGTGTGATCGCGCAGCACTTTGCCACGGTTCGGTGATTAGTCGCGTACGCGATGCGCGCCTGTCAACTTGCCGCCAGTTCCAGTGTTCCGCTCGCTACGTATTCGCCTATTCTATGTAATATTAACGCGACGAACGGTTTCGCTTTTCTCTCTCTCAAATGATCGCCAATGGGTGTACGAAACATTGACAGGATCGGATAAATATGGGCGAGAAGGGATACAGATCGTTGAGGAAATTGTTCGACAAAGTGTCGATCATCACGTCGGTTATCTCGAAATTTCGCAAGATATCAACGGTAAGAAGGAAGCGCGCTGTTGGGAACAAACTTTCTCTCTATTGCCAGTTTCGAAGATACGTTCTCGTGTGACTTGTTATTAGTTACTTTCATTCGTTGCGTCACTTCCATTTATGTTCACGACATCGATATATACATATATATATATATATTTAGATAAGATTGTCAAGATTACTTTTTTCGTTTTCCTGATAAATTTCATAAATTTTGTTTTCGTGTTGTTATACGAAAATAGATAAATCGCGACTATTTTCTCGTTGCGAACCGAGAGGTTAATTTCCGGTTTTTTCGATTTTTCAGAATCGTTTCGGCCACGAGAAGCAGGAGAGGAAAGAAGAGGAGGAGAATCAAGCAAAGGTGAGTCCTGTTTTTAATCTCCAGAGATCTCCACGGGTCATCAATCCCGCCATTCGTCTTAATTTCGAGGCTGGGAGAGGGGAGGGGGAAAGAAAAAAACGTTGAATGGTCGAATCGTAAATCAGCATTAAGGGCGAACTTGCGCGGGCAACAGGTGGCGAATGGTGACCGATGGAGATTTTCCTCGTATTTTCAATGTTTTTCATCGTGCGACGCCAACGAGTCGGAAAAACGATTCCATCGATCGCGCGCCCGACGCTCCAAATGGCTAGGTTTTACGTTGGAAACGAATCGAGAGCTTGGAAAGATCGATATATGCAATATATTTCTCTGGCAATTCGATCGTTCCGTTAACGGGAATTTTTAAAGTGTAAAATCGCAGGGGAGAGAAATGAGAGAACGAGTCGTTGTTTCTCGCCGTTTGCGCGAATAAAATCGTTCCCGCAAAAGAAGTCGCAGAGCGCTGACAAGAGCGCTCTATTTCGTCCCTTTTACGGCCGCGCTTCTCTCTCTCTCTCTCTCTCTTTCACGTTGGACTTGCTCCGCTTCTCCGGCGTGGAACGCCGCTATTATTTCCGCCTGTAGCATCGCGAATCTCTGCTAGCCGCTTTTATTGTCTGCCTCGCGACACACGACAAACCGTTAAAACAATGCCCGGTCTACCCGTATATATAAATCGAACCACCGACCGCCTACTCCGCGGAAAACGCTTCCACGAACGTGTTCCGCGTTGAAAGAAGTGGGTTATTCTTTATCCGATTCAGCCGTTTACTTTTTAAGCGTATTTGCTCGCTTGTAATGCTAGCCTACATATCTGCTAGCCATTTAAAGCGTCGCAACGTGTTGCGTGTGATGCGGAGGCTTAGAGAGAAAGAGAGAGAGAAAGAGAAAAAAAAAGTAGAATCGCAAATGAAAAAGAAAAAGTTTCGGTATGAATCATTCTGGGTTAAGAATTCGAAGATACGTTCAAACCGGCTATATATATATATATATATATATATATATATATATATATTTATATAGGTACGTATACTAAAGAATTATAAACAGTCGTTTAGAGTAGAAAAAAAGAAAAATATATTCGAGAGTGAGCGCACTGTGAATAGGACAGTGTACGAGAGCGACGCGATATAGCGTTTACCGTTACTTGGCCCGAACAACACTCGTTACAGCGAGGATGGAACCATCGAATGCTTCGAGTTGTGGTTCTCTCTGTGTGTTGACTCGCTTTCGGTTCATTGGAAAAATCGAGAGAGCAGACACGGCACTGTCACAGTTGGTAAAGTTGTTTTCTTTCGATCGTGTTTGAAATTATGATGACTAATTGCACTTGTTGTCACGCGTTACAGATTTACATTTATATTCGCGACACACGATACGTGCAAATAAATTTCATTATTCTAATGAAATTCCTAGCACGACCTCGCTTGTAATCAGTTGATATAAATTTCATTTTTTTTTTTTCATATGAAGTGCTTTTAAATCTAGAAATTTGTATAATATTTATATACATTCGTAAGATAACTTCAATTTTCGAAATTTAAATTTCGGTAATCGTTGTCGAATAGATTTGTTGATGCCTGAATGACATCTGGCGTTACTCTCCGTGTAACTTGCACGTTCATCGAACGAAAGCATGGTAATTTCGATTCAAACGTTAAATAGATACGGTCGGTAAAGTGGAGTGAACCGTTGCTAACGGAGAACGTTACCAAATGAGTAAATTCCCGTCGGTAAAATAAATCTGTAGATAGTACAGTTTTCTGTCAAATATCTTAACACGCACCTGCAATAATATGATACCGATACGAACACCTGATGAATGTTTGTTAACATTCTCGGTGACTTCGACTCGTCGTTATTTATCATATATTTACAATTGTAATCGAACCGCTTCTTTTTTTATGAGATTTTATAATTTAAAACGAATCATTGCGCTCAGAACAGTTAGATAGACGTTTAAAATTAGCTGACCGATTTGTAGCTCGCGAAAAGGAACTTTCTTTGTTCGTTACGTAAAAAGACTTATATACTCTGGCTTCGTTTCGACAAGTGAACGTTTGTGAAACTAGAAAACATTTAGATTTTAATTTTTTATCGCCACTTAACTCGATCGCGTAAAACTTTAACTTCATCTCCGCTTCCTAACAAAGATATTATTATTTCTCAAAACTTTTTAAATTTTTCTTCTTTTAATTAAAAAAACTTTAAACTAACTTTATTATTCGAAATTCGATAATTGAAAAATCGCACGATTCTAATAAATCTCGCGTTTCTCGTAATTATTTAAGAATCGATCCATAATTGACGGATGATTTATCGCATATTCAAGAAAGGCATTTATAATCGAGCTTAGCACAAGTAAGCCGTAAGCCAGTTTGGTATTTGCGTGGCATTTATTCTACTGCGTTTTGCTCTCGTCACGAAATACCAGCAAGGCCGGCGGCGAATCCTTACAAATCCTCGTACCGCCGTACCGTTAACTTGTTCGATGAATAAAATCCCCGCCTCTTTGTTTATCCAATAAAACTGCTCGCGTATCGAAATATTACGCTCTTATTTACGAAAACAAAGATCCTTTTCGAAAAACATTGCTCCCCCGAATTTCTCTACTTTCCCTCGAAAATTCTATCATCGTCGAAACCGCATTTTACGAAGGCATCGCACGACTCTTCGTTGCGACAAAATATTCCGTGAAATTCACGGTGGTCTCGACGATTACGGAATCAAAACTTCTTATCGAAACGTTTGTCGCGGTGCAAGAGGGGCGCGAAAAAAGAAAATAAACGAAAAAAAAAATATCGATTTACCGCTCGGTCACGGAAAGGATTGAAGCGACGAAGAAGGAACGATTGCGATAGGTCAGTGCCGACAAAGGAGAAGAAAATAAAAAATGTAACGGGCCGAGCATCCTGAATCGAGTCACGTTCCTTCAAAGATATGACCGTTTGCTTTCTAAACATCGGTGGTTGAAGCAACGACCGATCCTCTGCTACGTTTTCTGCGGTGTCGAAACGTTTTGTCAGGACGAAGTGAATGTCTAGGTAAGAGGACAGACCGAGGCGGAATGGTTGGAAGGTGGGAGCTTTCGTTCGGCTGGAAGCGAACAGCTGGCAAGCCGGCAAGATTGGTAGCACCGTTACCGCGTTCGCTTGTTCGATTCCTCCTCGTAGATCAATCTCCTCGATCGTACATCGTCCCTCTTTTTCTCTTGTCAGGGGTCATTAGTCCTCAGTGGCGTACACATTTTACCTCGCGCACGATCCTTTTATTCTTTTTTTTTTTTTTCCATATTATGCAAACTTTGTTTAAATATTCTTGTATATTACATATTTGATTATACATTCACGAAATAAATAGTGCCGATTTTTATCCGATACGAAAATTATTTTAATATACAATTTTTCACGATCGAATATTATTAATTTATCAATCATATGTATGAAAATTTAAAATTTATCTGTATTCGCACGCACAAAAATTTTATCAAGAGAATCGATCGATTACGATTCGACGTAACAACGATCGAGGTAAAAAAGAAAAAAAAAAAAATATAATTCGAATAAAAACGTAATCGTGGAAACAAGGATTTATGCCGTGGTGCTCGATCGCGTGATTACGGCCCTGTCACCTGTGCTACCTCCACGACCGGCATTACCACTTCTTCTCGCCGAGCCGAAAGTCACCGAGCCGAAGGAGGAAGAGTCGCCGCCACGAGCGGCCAGTACGAAACGACGTGTTTTCCGCGCGCGACACGCGTGTATTTCTCTCTTTTTCTATCTCTCCCCTCCTTCTCTCTCTCTCTCTCTTTCTCTCTTCGATCCCTTGCGGGTCGAAGCGACGAAGGGCTTCCCTCGCCTAGTTTGTTACGATCGATCGTGGCGACACGAAGGTCGAGGCGGCTTCAGTTGGAAAGCGGCACTTGTCCGCGATGGTGGACCGGATTCGCGACCACGTTGGCCCAATCGCCGAGCCCGATGCAGTTTTTCCATTGTGATCGCTGGTCCAATCACCTGGTCGGTGGAGATATCGCGATATAAATATTCTCGGTGGTGAATATACATGAGGGGATACATGATAGCTTCGCTCTCGTTCTCTATTTTCGAATAATGGTATTTGTTTTTGCACGGCTACGAGGAGAAGTTTGCGGTAAGAGGACAAGTGTAAAGGCGTAAATTCCACGTAAGGTTCCAAAGGTTTGATATATCTCTTTGATGACAATCTTCCTTCCAATCCGTTTCGCGATTATCAGTCTGCTTCGATAAGTTCAGTTTTGTTTTGCAATCGTCGCCAATCGGTTCCTTTATCGACTAAAGCGTTAAGAAACAAATCCATTAATCTTGGCTCGAAAAAACGAGAATTATAAATAGGGAAATCTTGTATTCGAATTCCAAGTCTCGACCTCCTCAATCCCATCTCCCACGAACCGAAGAGCCACGCTGTTTCCTACCCACCGTTTCAATGGCCGTTTTAGAAAGCGGAATAGGTAATTCGGAATAGAGAGACAATTCGCGATTGTATTCCAAGTGTTATCCGGGTGTAGTCGAACGTTGCATCCCGCGTGCGGGAACAGGAGCCAAGTAGAGGGGTGCTACGCGTTGTTTGGCAATCAGAGCGCATCGATCGGTTAATTCCAGAGCCGGATAAACGACTCTCGGTGTCGGTACGAGCCGACGATGGAAATTAGCATGCCTCCACGACCACATTCGTCGTTACTTCCTTTTCCTTCGCTTCAGTAAACGTACGCGCTCGATGGAACGAGCCGCTGCCTCTCTTCCTTTTTTTTTTCTTTTTTTTTTTTTTAATATTTTGTAACAGTAGTTCTTTTCTTTTCTCTCTCTCTCTTCCTTCCTTTTCTCTTCCTCTTCCTTCCCCCTCTCCTCTGTTCGAGCGAACGTTTCGTATCATTCCGTGTCATCTCGTTTTTTCGACGAGGAAGACAATCGTGATCGTAATAGGAGGATCTCGCTCGATTTCGTTATTTTTGTCGGGTTAAACCTGTGTCGGTTACGTGGAAGGAGAACGAGCGACGTTCCATCATCATAGAACGGCGAAACGTCGTTTTAACCGTGCGTTGACTTCACGGTGTGTACTCGGGCACCGCTCGCCTCGTCCAGTCGCGATTTAAATATTTATAAGAGCGCGGAACGCGGATTCGCTTTACGGGTCGTTCGTACGGAACGATACGTTCGCTTCAATTCTTCGCCGCGATTCTTTTTTGGAATCAAAAAAAAAAAAGAAAGAAAAAGAAAAGAAAACGTTGTACGACTTCGACCGAGTGGAATTATACATTCGTTACGCGTAAAAAGAAAACTTGGAAAAGAGAATGTTATTATCGATCATCGCGAATAGGAGATTGAAATATTTCGCGAAAGGCTGGATCCGATCGTTCGAAGAGATGTAATAGACGAATTGAAAATGTGAAAGGTGTAGGGTGCGAAGAAATAGGCCAGTGTTAGTTATCTCGTTAACGAATACGTGATGTAGAGAAAGGGAGATAGAAACTCGTGGCTGTTCCGCGAATTGTCGAAAAAAACTGTTTTCCTTCTGCGCGTTGAAAGTGACTTTTGTGTGTACGTTTCGCTGGGCTTCTCGCGTCTAGCGAAAAACGAGACGACCGCCGCTCGGGCAACAGGCTGAAATATAAAACTGGTTGTACGATTTTTCGTCGTCGCGTATCTCACGTTACCCGTTGCGTCGATCGATTCTTTCCATTCTTTTCGTTTCGACTCGCTTTCCCGTGACGGATGCCTATTCGATCAGAGATCACGCCCGAAAAAAAATATTCGATAACGAATTTTTTTTTCCATCGTAATCGTTATTTTCGAACGAAAATAAATCATTTCTTTTGATCGCGATCGATTTATCGTATACGTTTACGATAAACGGAAGTTTTTACGATAAATTACATTATTATCGATACATGTACAGTATCGCGCGTGAAATCGATCGTTAACGTCCGTACTTACTTTTAATGCCCTTCTTCTCTCGTCCGATAGGCGAAACGATATATATTTACGAAATAATTGTTCTCGATACATATATTCGTTTTAATCGAGCATTAAATGTCGTTTTCTTTCCATAATAAATGGAGGGGCTCGACATTGAAGAAATCGATGCCTCTCTGCGAGAGAATCTGAGATGAATTCTTTTCGAAGAAAAGAAATTAAGGAAAATTATTCTTCTCGCGATTCCAATCGAGGTTGAAAAGAAAAACTTGGATTCATTTTCTTCTTGCGGTCTTTGGTAATTGATCTTTGCCTGTATCAAAGATTTCTGCGGTGAAGAAAATTAAATTTCAAGTTCGACCAGGAGAGAAAGAAGCTCGCTTCGATCGTTGAAGTGGGAAAACGGAAGAGAAGAGATGGAAAAGAAAAAGGAAAAAGGACAAAGAGTCCGGCGCGCAATTAGCCGGTCGGTGTGACGAAACCGCTCCACGGCTCGGCCTCGTGAGAACTAGGCGAGCCTTAAATCGTATTCCGCGCGCGTGTCACTACACGCCGGGCGAGTTCTCTTTCGCTCGAAACGAGTTCTTGAGGACGCGCTCGCGGCGTGACGGAGGTCGCGAGAAGAAAGGGAAGAAAACCACCGCGCAACCGGTAATCGCTCGACGGATAAGTGCCGGTTGCTCCTCCTTTCGACCCGCTTGTCCTCTCGAATCACGCATCCTCGTGATTACAGTTTTCGATTCCCTCTCTTTCTCTCTCTCTCTCTCTCTCTCTCCATTCTCCGCGCACGTTTTTTCCATTTCGAACAAGCATTATGTCGCATTATCTTTGCGCATATTTCCTTAATAAAACACGCGGATTGTTAATCGCTGGGATACCGATATCCATAGCTCGTAAGATAAATCGTTATTTTCTCTCGTATAACGACAATTTTCCAAGAAGAGAACAAAAAGGAAGGTGGTTTCGTAACGAATGCACAAGTGCGCGATCGAGAGGTCGGGTTTATCTATCGAATTCTCGACGCGATTCTAAAATTCGTAGAGCGTAGAAACAAACGCAGGTGAAACCAACCAACGTCCACGTTCCCGATTCGTCGCGGTATGATGCATTTTCACGCGAGCCGCGGATCATTTTCGCCCCCCCCCCTTCCTCTTCTTCGCCTCGTTTACTCTCTTTCCGCGTATTTTTTTGTCCCCTCCTCCTCGCTCTCCCTTCTCCTCCCTTCTCGCATCGCTCAACAATGGCACGGAAACGCGAGCGTGTCGCGTCGTGTCGCGTCGCGTCGCGTCGTGTCGTGTCGTGTCGTGTCGTGTCGTGTCGTGCCACATTCCCAACATCCTGTTAACGAGATTCGAGAGCGCGCCTCGCGAAAATTTACGGATCTTCCTTAACAATAAAATACAAGGACTGTCGCACACCGTCGCATCGTCGCGCGTTTCTTGTATACAAACAAAATTCCTGTTGTAGTTGATTCACCCCGATGGAAAGCGAACGCGTGATTTGTATTGGCTAATGAAACGCAATTGGGTGGAGAGGAGAAAGAGAGAGAGAAAAAACTCGATTCCATCCGATTTTATATTTCCCCTTTTTTACATTCTCTTTCGAATTTTTCAAAATTCCGAATTTTCTGTGGTGGGGAAGCGAGAATGATGGGACGATAAGATATTGGATGGAAGAAGGCAGAGACCGTGGACCGCAAAGATCGATCCCCGCGCGAGAGATGTGGAGCGGCGATACGAGCCGAGAGCCGATCTAATCTCGCGGCTGGCCGCCGTTATCGCCAGTCTCGCGTCAACGTTCGACGGTGTACAACGCGTTCATTCCTCGTTCGTGTTCTCTAATTCGACGATCGAAATCGCGAGAAACACGCACGGTGGCGACGTTTCCACGGTGCTAGATAAATAAAATACGCGGATCGATAATCACCGTGGAGACGAGCGGTAAACGACTTGTTCGTCGCTCCCTCTTCCGAGCCTCGAAATTATTCGCGTTCGATAAATTCGAACTTGTTCGTTTTATTGAATTCTCCCGTTGTGCGGCCAGTTTCTTTCTTCTTTTTTCTTGTTTCAGTTTGCAGGATAATAGTGTTGATCGTTAAGGAAGGAAAAAGGTAGTAGCCTCGATCGATCGATACCAATTAGGGAAATACGAAAAGTGGACTGCGTTGATTCATCGACGCGAAAGAAGGTAACTGTGTTACCGATCGATTCGATGTTCTTCCAATCCCACGCTTACACGTCCCGATTATTATTAAATTTTTTCGTTCGAGAAAAAGAGTTTTTAAAGTTTCTCCAATCCGGCTCGCGTTTTATTAAACGCGATTGCGCAACGCCGTCCGAGTTTTCTTTCGCCACGGTGTGCCCCGACGTCACTTTCTCTTCTCTCGTGGAAAATTATTACGTTCCGCAATTTCCGCCGGACCCGGCGGCGCGCCAACCAACGCGCGTATCCGGTTGGAATGCAAACGGACGGATCGTGCAGGTGGTAGAGGTGTGACCGAGCGCTGCGAAACACCGCCGATTTTGCAATAACAAACGATCGAACGTGTTGCTGCCGTTCGAAACGTAATTCCAGGCTCGAAAATCCCGCCAACCTTCTTCTATTCGCTTCTTCTAAACCCGTGTTCCAAGATATTTCGATTTTACAAAATTATTTATTGGAAACGAATTGTGCAGGCTAAATATATAACTTCTCTTTTTCAAGGTCTTTGAAAAGTATAGATAATTCTTTAGTTCGATGGGAAATTATCATTCGCGTAAACAAATGTGGGATTAATTTTAAATATTCTCTTATCGATGATTCGCTCGCAATCGCAATATAAAAGTTGTCAGAAACGAAACGTTCTAATCCACACTTTTTCCTTCGCTTTTTTTTTTTTCACACATAATCATCGCGCAATCATTCCTAATATATCACGTCGAACAGCGTTAAACTTTCGTTCGAATCTCGTCGATTAAATCGAACGAAAGGAAAACTCTCTCGCGCAGGAGTTCTTTTTTGCGGCGATAGAAGCGCCTCTCGATTCGCGATTCGAGGATAAGCGTTGGGTAAACACCGTGGGCGTCCCGACGTGGGCACCACGTCTTTGGCCTGGATTTTGCCTAGGAAACTTACCTCGATCGATGATTCTAATCCAATAACGGGCAAAGAAGAAAAAAAGACGCAGCCATTTCCAAAGGTTGCGTCATTCGTAGCAGGGCCTCGCTACGACACGATAGATACACTTTTCGAACAGCACGCGAAAGAATAGCGTGGATAATTTCGGTCGAAAATGGTGCAGAGGATAGAGAAGGTCGCGTGGGAAAACACGGGTCCACGAGGTGAACCGAGGGAAAAGGAGGACGAGACGAGAGACGGTCGTGAAATCTTGAGAAAAGTGATACGCGAAAACTAGGTAGTGGTAGTTGGCTCGTTAAACGCAATTAGGAAGGAGGGCGCGATTGTTCTGCCATCTGTGGTCGAAGGATACGCGCATTCTCATTGGCCGAAACGAGAAGTGTCGTATCCTCGAATCGTTTTCGTCAAAGGATCATTATCCACGATATATACATACATATATACACACAAACAGATAGTTCGCCTCTCTTGTTTTCTTCTCGAGATCTCGAAGGAAGGAAGGAAATATAGGAAGGAATATTCCGTGGAAATATTGCAGAGACTTTTTCCAACTTTTCTCGAGGATCCGATGTGAAGAAATTGTTAGGAGTTAAGGAAGGAGAGAATCGTGGAGAGGAAGAGAGAAGATGGTGGTGTCCCGGCGGGAGGGTAGCATATCGTCCAACATACGGGCGATAATCGAGCAGCTGAACCTGAATCCGGTGGAGAGGAGGCGGTTGATCGACCGGACGAAGCAGGACGGCGCGCGATGCGTGGTGGGGTACCACCAGGGCGTGCAGCCCGCGGCGAAGATCAGCATCGGCGTGTACGGGTGCAAGGAGAAGGTCGGTTACGAGATACCGGGCGGCGGCCCGATCAGGCGCGCGGTGTGCAGGCTCGGGCCGGATCGGTCGAGGCCCAGGCAGGAAGCGGGCCAGCGAAAGATCTTAGCCCCGATTAAGAAGGAAGGCGCGGCCCGCGAGGATGCGGCGATCGAGGAGGTAATCGATCTCGAAGGAAGAAACTTAGCCTCGATTCGGACGTGTCGCGTCGCGTCGCGTCGTTTCTTCTTCTCTTTATGCTTTCGCGGATCCGTTCAGCTGGAAGCTCGTCTTTCTTTTCTTTTCTTTCTATTCGACTAATCTACTCATACGAGTTGTATCCTTAAAGGATATACTTTTTCTCTGCGTGTTCGATTATTTCGAGTTCTCGATAGGAAGCGTTCTGTTCTTGTTATATAATGGAAAATAGTGATTAAGAAGAGGATTAAAAATTTAATCTCTTCACCTCTGTGTTCAATTTGTGGCTTCTTGTGATAGTCCCGGAATCGGATATTAATTGAAAGTTACTTCGAGTAATTAATTATTCGTAATTTATTATAGTTGATTCGTTTCATACATGTCTCGATCATTAATTATTAAATTTTGACAAGCGAAACGATAGAGGAATCTCTACTTTATTATTTGTTTTTCCCACCGAATTACGCGATCTTATCTTACTCTTACCTTCTCGTGTACGAATTGGACGAGCTTCGAGATTGGAAATGTACGGATCGGCGAACACGCCGTTAAAAATCCGAATTGCTCGCGGTAATGAATCCGATCAAATCTGCAAGGAGAAGGCGGAGGATAATGGGTTCGGATCGATAAGATCGATGAGGAAAATCGAGGATCGACCGAGACCGAGGCCGGAGAGCGGGCGGACGGCGACGATCCCTCAGGCGAACCGAGAGCGATCGGTTCGAGCTGAAGATACGATCGAGGTAATCGATCAAGCCACCCCCCCCTTCCCTCCTCCCTTCCATTTCATTTTCAGCCTAAACGCTTGTCACCGATTACACGAATTATGTTGTATGTTGGACACGTTGCGTTCGTACGATGCGTAGGATAAAGGGACGGCGAGATGTTCGAGGATCGAGGATCGGCAACGCTCGAAGCCGGAGACGAGGCAGAGGATCCCGCCGTTGATCAAAGACGCGATCCCACGAATCGAGGAGGAGGAGGTTATCGAGGTAATCGAGATGATAATCGCGCCTTCCCTCCAACGTGTAAACGAGATTTCTTTTCTTTATTTTTTTTTTTCCTCTCTCCCCCCCTTTCCTCGATATCGATCGAAGTATCGATCGCTTTCGATCATCGTGTGTCAAAGTGTGCCACCGGTAACGTTAGACTCGGTTAAGAAAGAGAAATTCGAGTGATAATAATCCCGCCTTTCGTTCTACCCGTTGAACTTGTTCGCCGTCCAAACGATTCGACGACACGAACGTTGTGACGCGGACACGCGTAAGGCGCATGCGCAAGGAGGAGGAGGAGGAGAACGGTGGCGCGCAGGAGCTTTCCTCGTTCGGTAAAGAAGGAAAGAGAAGAAACGGCGTTTTCGAGACGGCACCTGTAACCGGTTTCCAACGATCACGGTTAAGTGGCTGCACTTGCTCGCCCCGATAGTGGTTAATACCGTTATAACCGGCTGCCAATACACCGAAACTCGACCATCACACGTATATATATATATACACACAGCGGAGCGCAAAGTGTCACGAATAATTCCATTCGTAACCAATTTTTCTCTCTTTCTTCGTTGGCGTCGGACACGAACCTAAAATTTTAACGAGAATAAACTTTAAAACTCCTTCTCTTTCAGGGCTCAAAATCGCCCAAGGACACGGTCGATCGTGTTGTCCCCGTGGCCAAAGAAGATTTGCGTGAGTAAAAAAGAAGAAATAATGATTCAATAACTCGAACGAAATTCTGATTCTTTTATTTATTCAACAGCGGAGTTGGAGAGCGCCAGTTTGAGCCACACGGCGGCCCACCACCGAATATCGGTCCGGCCTAAGAACCGAAGGCCTCCGAGGAGGAGCGGGTCGCAAGTGGCGAGCACGCCCACGTCGACCATCACGACGATTGCCGAGGACTCGTTGGACAGCCTGCAAACGACGACGGGGAACAACAGCAACGCGTCCACGCCGACCGAGCCGAAGAACCCGTCGATCGGCAGGAAATCGTCGAATCGCTTGTCGCGCACGTCCGACATCTTCGAGGAGTTGGAGGCTAAGCTGCCTAGGAAGCCGCCTAGCGTCGCCTCCCTGTCCCCGGACAGCCTGGACGCGGTCGAGGCGAGCAACGACGACGAGCAAACGATGATCGGCAGGAAATCGTCGAGTCGCGCGCCAAAGAATACGGATGTGTTCGAGGAGTTGGAAGCGAAGCTTCCCAGAAGGAGATCGGCATCGAACAGGTCGTCGAAATCGCCCGACAGTTTGGAGACGGCGGCTCCAAACGGTTGGTTCTCCAAGTCGACCGAGGGGTTCGAGAAGTTGATGGAGTACGAGGAGGTGAAACCGGTCACTCGAAGATTGCCGATCTCGAAATCGACCGATCGGGTGTCCAAGTCGTCCGACAGTTTGGAGGCGATCGAGGCGTTGACCAGCGACGAGTCGATCGAGCGTAGAAGGAGCAGCTTCGAGTTGCGCGCACGCAGATCGTCCAAGAAGATGTCCAAATCGTCGGAGAGTTTCGAGATGTTGGAGCAGATCGGTACGGAGAGCGTTGTCGCCGTTCAAGATTGCCTTCAGAAGAGGAGCAGCGTGTCGGACATCAACTTGTCGAGGGGAAGAAGATTGTCGAAGAGCATCTCGAAATCGTCGGAGGATTTCGAGAGGATCGAGATAAGCGAGTCGAAGGAGGAGGGGGGGGATGGGGCGAGGGAGAGTTTGGGCAAGTGTTGCAGGAGGTCGTCGAAACGGGTGTCGTCCGAGAGCTCCGATAATCTCGACTCGGAGGACAGATTGGAGAACAGAAGGATGAGGAGGGCGCCGAAGAGGATACCGAGCACCAGCTACGTGGACATCGTACCGATGGACGATCAGGAGGAGGAGAAGAGAGCCGTGCAGAGGAAACCGTGCAGGCTTCAAAAGTCGTCCGAGAGCTCGGAGTTGGGAAGCACGGATACTTTGGACTCCGAGAGGAGGAACAAATCGTCCGAGAGTACCGAAACTTTGGACAGTTTGGAGAGAGATTTGGATCAGGATAGGAAACAGGAAGATCTTGCCGACACCGTTGTTGTTGCGGACAGACGCGAGAAGAGCGTAAGATTTCTCGACAAGATCAATTTTCCATCTAATTTTTCTTTCTTTCTTTCATCTCGAAACGCGTTCGAGAAACGTTTGAGTGAAACTTGTTTCCATTTTTCAGGATCCTTGGACCAATAAATCCTTAACGATGTCGCATTCGGATCAAATGGCGGACAATACCGAAGACTCGAAACCGTTGATCTCGCCGGATAAATTCTACTGGCGCCAATCGTCGGAATCGAAGGAGAACATCGACATTCATCAACTGCTAGCCATCACTATAGTTACCAGAATGGCCGACAACGGCAACAATCAACGAAGCTCTGTGATTTATCCTAAGAAAAAACAACAGATCACCACGTCGCAGCCTACCTCGCCGGTCGCTAAACAAGAGGACAACAAGATGATTTTTGACAATCTCCTCGTTAGCAAGAACGACGAGGATTTACAAAATATGTTGAACGGCAATATATCCGAAGTGTCCACGGATACGAAGAGTTTCAAGGAGAAGTTGATCATGTTCGAGAAACTCGGAAAATAAACATTGCATACGCATTCATGCGTATCAACAGACATGCGTCGTTTCGTTCATTTTGGAAGGCGAGTAGAAAAAGAATCGATGCGGTTAAAAAAATGAGAAAAAAAATCAGAATTATATAAAGCAAAAGAAACCCCCTTTTTCTGTAAACTTTTTTATATCTGGATTTTATTTGTAGACTGAATAAGCTGTGGAAATAATGAAATAACGAACGAAGATGTGTTCGACTGGTTAAGACTACACATAAGATGGACAATAATATAAAAATTATTTACCTTAAATTTTTATAACGTTTTTCATAAAACATGTCTTCGTTTCAAAACTCGTTGTAAACTTGAACAAAAGTAAAAGGGAAAGAAGCAGAAGTGGAAAATGATGGAAATGATCGATATGTAAAAAGAAAAAGAAAAAAGAAAAAGAAAAAAAAAAAATTTAAGTTCGCCTGTGGCGAGAAAGTTGTAAGGTTTAACGTGTTTAAACGTAACTAGCTGTAATTATTTGCGATTCGTGTGTTATTTAACTTCTTCCGTTGCAATCGTATTTTGTTTTTTCTTCTTTTCTTAACAAACTTCACATACACGATAAGATAGCCGATCATACAAAAAAATGCAGTATTAGGTGGTGCGCGATATCGCAAAGCAATATAGTCGCGCGTCGTGCTTACAAATTCTTCTCGTGTTAGGAGTTAGTGTTTCTTGTTGTACAGTAGTTTAGAGACGCCAATAAATGTCGTGTTTCGTTCCACTGTGTAAATACAAAGAAGAAAACCCCGTTACAGAATTAGACACGATCGCGAATGAAAGAATACGAATTTAAAGAATATAAAAAAAAAAAAAGAGAATAGATAAAAATAGCGTCGACACGTATTTACAAAGTGTTTAATGGCCAGGCGAGCCATAAAACAAACACAGGGTATGTTGTTAGACAAACATAGTTGGAAATTATTCATATCTAGAGACGTTATGGTAATCTTTTTTTTTGGAAAATGCTGTCTTTCCATACTGATGTAACAATTTTTAAAAGTAATTCGTTTGAAAAATCGAAAATGTTTCTAGTGTTTATTTATTTATTTTTTTTTTTTTTTCGTATTTTCAGTACACGATAAACGGATTTTAATTTTTGATTATTTATCATTTGAAATGATCAAAAATTTCACGTTGAGATGAAAAAAAAAAAATCATGACTTTTTGCCGTGTACGTTTAAAAAAAAAAAAAATAATGGTTCATCGTAGGGTGAAGAAAAGACGTTAAAGCGTATCGTCTCTATCACGTAACACCGCGTGAAAGACAAGATACTTCTTTCCAGTCTTTTAAGTGCCTTAACGAAAAAGTAAGTATTAGGGAATCGACTGGTTGCAAAACATTGTTGGATAAATCAGAAACTCACTTTCCTCTCTCTCTCTCTCTCTTGATCACATCTCTTTTTTAGTTTTCTAGCCGATCATAAACGTCTCAAATCCCAAAAAATATGCATAGATTGTTAGATTAATAAAAATATAAATAGAGAATTGAATTAATAATGTAAGAATTCTCTAAAAAACGAATAAGAATTCGCATAATTAAAAGAAATATATAAATAAATAAATACGTAAATATAAATATATATACGTACGTGTATATATTTATATTTGTATATATATATCTATATACACATATATATATATATTGTGTATATATATATATATATACATATAATACAAAAAGATCACCCGTTTTAATGTAAATAAAGCTGCCATCGTAATTACAGTTCGACAACAAAATTTTTTTTCTCTTTATTAAACCTGCATTCCAATGCGCCAATCACGGACGTATCCTTAAAAAATTACAAAATACCTCGACACACTAAATATATTATCTACTTTACACGTGGCAATTTATGAATTTTCTTTCGACATTCCTGCATGTATGAGCGTGTATGTATATATAGGTGAGTCTACAATGAATTTTTCAGTTCATTTTTTTTTTTCTTTTTTTTTTTTTTTTCTAAGAATTTGTAGACGAAAAGAATTGGTCGCTCGATCGCGTGGTGACCTAACGACGAGTGAAACAATTCAGGTCATTTTATTCTGATCCGATTTCATAAAAATTCATCTCGTACAAAAAGAGGAATGTATAACAGTGACACAATATTGGCAATGACCATGTAACAACAATTTCTTATTCACTTATCACGAATATTAAAATGTCTCTCTCTACTATTTAAGCAAACCGAGCTCGTCGATAACTCACGATCGCGTTATCGGCTACGAATTCCGTTTGTTTAGTATACAAGTACAACGACGAGAAAATTCTAATGCAAGGACGAATAATCAATCACAGATTCGACGTTTCATGACATTATTATTATTATTACGTAATGCGCAAGAGATAATTATGAGTTTCATTTGTTTACGACAGTGAAAAAATGATGTGTAAACACGCGATTGTTATAACGTTTCACGTTAAAATTTAACGTTCGTAAAACGAATCAGATGAATCGATGTGATATATTATTTATCCTTGCTATTTTTTTTTTATATATCTTATATTTCATATAATCGCGTATTTAGTTAATTAAATTTCCCGCGTTTATGAGATATGAAATTTATAATTCGTCGTGTGCATTAGCGGGTTCCAGGCTGAGATTGCACACAGCTGGCGTGGAAAATTCCATAGCGTATTCGCATCGACTAGGTTCTGTCACTGAGACTAGTTTATTTTCTTTACCACAGCTTAAATTGACCATCGTAGAACGCGCAGGACCATTCCAACAGCTAAGTCCTCGATCATACTTCATCTTGAAATACTTTTGACCTTCCGGTCCGCTCCAATCGTTCCAGTGACCTAAGGTAACGTCATTGCCACCAGATTCCGATCTCTGCGTCGCTTTTACAAACATACACAAAGTATAGATATATTCCACATTTCTAAACTCGAAACATTCACCATCCAAAGGAGCGAATTCATGCTCCACACCAAAGTCACGATTTAATTTTTCTTCGTACTTTCTGATTTCCAATAATAAGTCATTTACAGATCTTTCTGCTGCTTGGAAATTTTCACGAGCAACTGTTGCTTCATCAATTAGAGCTTGCGTTTCTTCATCATATTGCACTTGAGGTTCTTCGGTTTTCTTCTGTTCTTCATCCGTTACTTCTTCTGCCTCTGTACCATCATTTTCAACTTTCTCTTGCTCAGATCTATCTTCTATTGGTTCGTGAATATTTTCTCCTCCTTCTTCTTCTTCCTCTCCTTCTTCTTCCTTTTGCTCTGCTGGCTTAAACATACCTGAAATGAAATATTAATACAATATATATTTTAAACTGAAAATAAAATGAATTTATAAATAATATACCTAATAATAATTTACCTTGTTCCAACATTAAAAATGGTTTGATATTTGCCCATGCTGTATCCATGAATTCTTGAAGATTGATTTCTTTCTGGTTATTTAAAAAAAACATTGCCTCCTCTTCACTTACAACTCCATTCCGATCTTTATCAAATGTCACTCTAGTTTGAAGTTCTGCAACTGTTATAGTACCACTATTATCAGAGTCTAATAATTTAAAATAATCCTCAGCATCTGATTCGTGTAATTCTTCTTCCTCTTCCCCTTCTTCCTGAGCTGGTTGCTCAGATTCAATTGTCTTATATTTTTCTAAAGCAGCACTTTCTCGTTCTTCTGCTTGAGTTTTCAATAATTCTTTCTCTTTCTTCACACGTTCTGCTTCTTCATAATCAGCACGTAATTTGACTAATTGTGCCTGATAATCTGTTTTCAATTGTTTACCCTTGGCAATCATTTCCATTCTTATCTTATTTCCTTCCCTGATTAATTCTTCTGCCTTTTGTTGTTCCAACCTAGCTTCTTTTCCAAGTTCATTACAATTATTTGGACATTCTTTACTCGAGTTATATTCATCACTGGCATCGCAACAATCGCAAACACCATCATTTACCCAGGTGGATGGTATATAGCGTGGCTTATGACCGGAATTTTCACAATAAAATGAACCGTTGGTGCAGGCAGATGTACCAGGTTCATCACTACCATCGGCACAATCACAATAGTTATCGTTTACACGTGAAAATGGTATTAATAGGCTTCCATCAAGGCACTGGAAGTCACGATCTGATGAATAAAGTGAACTTTTCGCGATAGGTATGCCACGAATTTGTAACACCTTGGAACCGGCGACGTGGCCCAATGGAATCAACAGATTAACTGATAGAAAAAATATCAGGTATATTCCACAACTATTCATTGTTATTTCTTTCAATTTCTTCTCTACTGTGCGAGTCTGTTATTACCCGCGATAAATTAAAAAACTTTTCCAACAAAATTGACCAATTTTTTTGAGATTTAAAACAGATACAAGTACAGAATACGCACACTTGTGCTCGCCTACTACATCGGCATGGTCGCGTCTCACGTTTTAAGCGAGGTAGACGAACTACACATCGAGAAATGATAACCTGTGGCGCTACGTTTGCACGTAAGTTAGTAAATCAACTTAAGGCGGTTTATTCAGTTTATTTCGTTGTTCTATAAGTTTTCAAATAAAACACAATCAATAAAAAAACCTATTATAAATATTCCAATAAAAACACAATCAATGAAAAATTTTCCATACATTGTTAAGAATGTATGCATGATTGCTTTGTAAGTATGAAAGTCAACATAACCCATTTCAACTATCAGAAAAATAAAAACATTTATTTTTATAATATATGATATTCATAATGAATTAAAATATATAACATATTTCTTAATATAAAGAAATTAAAGAATAATTTTATATCGATCGAATTAAAAGAAAATGATAAAGATCAATGATTGATAAAATAAAATTCAAATAATGTTTTCTATTCGATTATTCTATCAACGTGATATATTTAAATGTACATAGGTAGGTGGTACATATGATGCGCAATGCATATTTTCAAGGTTAAATACATTTCTAACTGCATAATGTTATAAGATAAATGGTAGTGCGTAGATGATTTTTTTACATTTCAAAATTAATTGCATTATCGCGATCGGACAAACCTGTTCACTGATGGGTGGGAACATTACTGCGTAAATAACAACAGTGTACCACTCATAAGCTTGACATGTGACTGGTTTAAAATTTCACAGTGACTTCCGTGCGCAACAATAATAATTCGCTTCTCACTCTTTTACCAGATAGTTTCGAGGTTTCGTGCTTTAGGTTATGTTGTGCATATCACCATCAGTGCAAACAAATTCTTAATCGTTTTTATACATTGTGGATGGCCCTCTTAAGACAGGTTTTAGTATAAATACCGTGATACGAAATATGAAAAACTATACGAAGGGTTTATATATTGTAAAACAATTAGAATACTATTTAATGATACTATACTGTACTGCTTCACTTCACTAATTCGATATATAGGCCAAGGTTTGCACTTTTTAAATAATCATATCCGACATAGATACATATACACACAAACTCTGAATATATGTATTCATCGTCATGTACGTGTATTTATTTTTGATATTTCGTAATTCTAAAGATTAAAAAATGCTTTTTTATCATTTGCAAATTTTCCTTTTATTTATATTTATAATTGAATTCATTATGCATTCAATGATTATTTTTTTATTAAATTATTAATGTCACCTTGTTCTATTTTTGTATATTAATATATAGATATATATACTGTGTTTAATTTTTGTATTTTTTTGTAATTTTTATTTATAGATTACATAATAATTAATATATAATTTTTATATTATATTTCTACCAATGTTGTAATTGTAATATCATAAATTTTAGATGAACTACTACTTTGTAGGTGCAATAATAAAACAGTGTAATGAACGTAGGATTATCCACATATGATGGTTTGGAGAAAGAGACAAATTCTAATAATGCATTGGAAAGTGAAGGAGGAACTACAAAAAAATTGGCTAGAGGTATATCTCGAGCAACTGAAAATGCAGCTATTGTCTCTTATGCTCGTTCACAGTTAGCTACTATAGGATCTTTAGATACTCCAGAATTCACATTCTCATTACCTGATCTAACTCTATATCCAGGTAATTTATTCATGCTCTATTCAATATAATAATTATTTTCTTTATTATACTTTATTAATTGGATATAATATATTATATTTAGATTCATTTCGTCAATTCTTGGAAAAAGATTTAATAGAAGGTGGATGTTTAACTTCTTTAGAAGCTGCTGGTCGTTTAAATTGGTGGTGTGGGGGTAAAAATGAAACTAACAGAGTTTTATGGCCTTTGGCAACATCAGGAGATGGCAATTGTCTTCTACATGCAGCTTCTCTTGGCATGTGGGGCTTTCATGATAGACTTCTTACACTAAGAGAAGCATTACATAATACTTTAGCCAAAGGAGAATATAGACATGCTTTATTTAGAAGATGGAAGTGGCGTCAAATAGGCTTAAATGCAGCTTCAGGATTGTCTTATACAGAAACAGAATGGTTAACAGAATGGCAAACTATTGTAGATATGGCTTCTCCTATTTTTAGAAATCAAACTGCTACTTCTTATCAAAGTCTTGAAGAAGTATAATAAAATTTTTTGCATTTTTTTCTTAAATAATAAAATTTTCATCAAATATTTATAATGTTAAAACTTTATAGGTACATGTATTAACTTTGGCTCATGCTTTAAAAAGACCTATAATAGTAATAGCAGAAACTATGTTAAAAGATGCAGAAGGTGTAGCTTTAGCTCCAATTCCATTTGGTGGAGTGTATCTACCATTAGAAGTATCTCCATCACGTTGTCACAGAACGCCATTGCTTTTAGCATATCATTCAGCTCATTTTTCTCCTCTTGTTACTGTGGATGGAGCGAGTGATTTTGGAGATGCTTCTAATGAAGGTGTTAGCATACCTCTTATAGATCCGGATACAGGTCAATTATTGCCAGTTTTATTCGCGGTAGATCCAGGACCTGATTGGGATTGGGAAGAAAGTTTTCAAGATTTATTAACTTGCCAACAAGATACGGTAATTTTTCGTAACAATTAATTCTTAATAATAACATAAATTGTAGATGTAATGCATAAACTGTAATTTCATAATATTGATATTTTAGATGGAAATTTTGTTGCGGCAATATTTAGATTGCGAATATCAAAATTTTACATCGGAAGAAATCGAAAGATTGTCCGATACTGACGGTTCATTATCTAAAACGGCGAAACAATTGCTTGGTGTTGCTAAACAATTTGGATCAATTAGAAAATCTGTTAGTAAAAAATTGTGGTCCATGACAAAGAGACCAAAGAATTTACCAACAACAGCAGGTGGACTTTCTACAGAAGGTTTATTATGTGTAAAGATTAGAAGTAGACGTCATCAGTATGTGGATCAGATGCTTCAGAATTATCTTCAATGTGCACATGCAAGGTATAATAATTTTATACTACATATCATTTATGATTGTAAAATATAATTTTTTTTTTTTCATTATATAATAGGTATTTGCAAGATCATAAAGTTGACGAAACTGGTAGTGAAATGAATTATGGTGCAGGCAAATCCAAATTCTATGCTGTCAGCGATCGAGACAGTCATGCAAGCGTTAGTAAATTGTTACCGACTAATCCAAATAAAGATCGTACGCTTTATCTTTCAAGGTATTTTCTATATAATACAATTTAGAAAAATTATTATTAATTCTATTATAATAAAAATAAAATATTTTTTTTACAGATCTACTTTTTATAATGATCAACCATCATCTTATAAACCAGGGCCAGAGCTATGGAATAGCAACAATAGTTTGGTATGCTTTTAAATATTCATTATCATTATGGAATTTAAATAATTTGAGGTTTTTTTTAGACTATTGTTAAAGAATGTCGGAATGAAGATTGCCAATTTTTCGGTTCAGCGGAAAATGATTACTATTGTTCACAATGTTGGGCAAATAGACGTTATCGTTGAGAAATTAATTTCAACGATATATGACAATAATAACTGTTTAATATTGTTCAAATTAAATGAAGTATAATCAGATTTAATCATAACATCAATCATTTTAAAGTGTTGCTTGAAAGAAATAATTGTCTCACAAAATTTTCTTCTTCCTAGTATATTATTCATTTTATTTCATTTTTTTATTTCAAATTGGATAATATACTAATTCGTATTTTGTAATAATAAATGTATTTTCTTCTTTAAAAGTGCTTGTGCATGGTCTAATATTATCAGTATCGTTCAAATTTTTCAATTATATGTATTTCTTTTCTTTTTATTTATTGATATTCATCTCACTAAAAAGCATATCAAATGTACAGGGTTTATCTCGCTTTGAACATATATGTACAATAAAAAACATCATTTATACATAGCTTATAAGTCTGAATCTTTCTAAACGAAAAAAAATTATATTTTCAAGTAACAATACATCTGTATTTCCATGACAAGCGAATTTCTGATTTTTGCACGTGCCTTCTTGCATAATATAAAAATTATAAACATGATGCTAATACTCGATTTTTAATATTGCGATGAGAAATTGTTTTCTGTCGTAAATATCTGTGCTTCTAATATACTTGTGCTTTGTACAATTTAACTCGCGCATCGCTGGATCACTGATTTTATAAGTGAGATTATTTAAAAAAGCGCGGTTTTGATATTAAACTATACGATATAATATTAAACTATATCAAGTCATTCAATGTATTCAATCTTATTGCCTGTTAGGCAATTTATTATGTTAAAATTGTGTGAAAATAAAACATATTTTTATATTTTGTGTCTTTTTGATTCTTATGACTATGAAATTTTTTAATTTTCTAAATATCATACTACCAGAATGTTTTTTATTTATTGCAATATTATATAATAATTAATAATTGATAAAAATTATATTATTATCATTATATAAATTAATCTATAGAATGATCATGTTAATAGTTTTTCTTTTTTTAAATATTTGTTTCAAATAGATATTAAAGTTTTTTTTAAAAAAGATAAGAAATTTATCATTTGTTCCACGAAGAAATAATTATTTTTATATATAGATTCTTAGTATTCTGATACAGAATCATTAGATTTTCAATTTTTTAAATTTTTTAAATTCCGATCCTTAAGATTAGAATGTTAATTTTTATTATTTTTACAATTTCTAATGCATTAGAAATTGTAATTATTATATTAGTTTAATATAATTTCATTTTTTATTATTTTAATTGTTTGGATTATGTTTTAAATTGCAGTTTCATTTTTTGTTAATATTGTAGAATTTTCAGATTTTTCTACATTAGAGTTTGATAGCTTTCATGACAAATTTTCAATGGCATAGCAACATCAATGGTAATTTTTACTAATATGACTTTGTAATACTTTTTTATAGAAAATATCAAGATGTATTTAATTTGTATATTAAAAAATAATTTCATTAAAAAAAAATAAAATTAGAATTCGCAAAATTACTTATGAATTTATATTTATTTCTTTATATGTTTATCTATTATCTAAAAATTAATAATATAATAACATTACCCCTTAAAATTTTCATCTGAAACATTTCTTTAGAATTAAAATGTTTAAAAATAATTAATTCTTGATATATACGAATTAAAAAAAAAATAAAAAGTATAAAGTAACCATAATATGTTAAATATATTAAATTCCAAAATTATATTATCTTACTAATATAAAATATAAAATATAATATACTAATATAAAAACAAAATTGGATAAAAATTTGTGGAATTCTTGAAAAAATTTCGTGCATCATTTCTTGTCCAATTATATTTTCCCAAAATTTAAATAAAAAATTTTTTTAGTTAAAAATTTAAGTTTTGTATAAGGAGAATATAATTTGATGATTTAACATATCAAATTTTTTCGAATCAGAAATTTTTTTTGCTAAATTTTCGACTTTATATCAGAAAAATATAATTAAATTGACATGCGAAATTTTTGTGAAATTTTATAAACTTATCTTTTGCATATTTATATATCTTTATAATTGTCTATTTTTAGATTTTTAATTCTAGAGATTTTGTAATTTATTTAACTCTAGAGATTATTGTCTTTTGTATATTTATTTCTTTATTCTGATACGTTGATAAGAATGATTGATATGTTTTGTTATTTTGTTATCTTTTTATTTTACTAATGCTAATTATAAAATATAATATGCCACTCTATTCTAAGTTTATTTTCTATATACTTACTTTTTTAAAATATCAGATGCTGCAAAAATATAAAAAATATAAATATATTTAGACATAGAGATGATATATATGAACATAAAATGTATGTATACTACATATTTAACTAATAATGCCATCTCTTTGAAAAGTGTTCAAACATTATATCACTGGTAATAAGATTGTTATAATTTTTAAATAATCGTTTTAAATAATCGTTTTTATAAGAAAATATTAAAACTTTTATTATCAATAAATTATATGTAAAAATATTTCAATGTTTTTTAAAGAGATAATATCAAAGATTTGTAACAAATTTACTATCAAAAGTATGAATTTCACTTTTCAAAGAAATAAGCATAGATAAAAAAACAACTTTTATAAAAACACACTAAGATATTTTTTATTTATCTTAAATTATTAATTTAAAAAAAAATTTTTTTTAAATTAAAAATAAAAATTGAATTTCATATTATTGAAACTACGGTATTTGAATTAACTATTAAGATACATAATTAGTTATTAGATTATATTATGCTTTCTTAAATATATATCTGAATTATATCAGTACAATCTATTTTATATCTTGTCTATGGTTTTAGAAATAAAAAATGAATAATGCTTTAAAGAAAATATATACAACATCTGTCAAAATAACAGACTCAGAAAATTAATACAAATAGAATTATCATGAGATTACTATATAATATTCAATTTACCATCTTATGGAAAAAATGTATATACAATAATCCAATAAACACGTGTTACTTGTATACGTAGTATACTTCATATGTAATAAGAGCAGTGCGATTTTGCAAATAGTTTCAACTGTATTTGTGTAGATTTTATCGTGCTGAAATTTTTATTCACTTTCTACATGAATCACGTAAGCTGACAGAAAAGAAGAAATCCATGAAACAGTATACATCGAAATGATTGAGTTATGTACAAAAAAACGAATGTTAATTGGTATAACATTATTAGGAGGGTTAGTTTTTATCTTATATTTTGTTTATATATTGCAGTTACTAGAAATCGTTAACACGTGTTACTTAATATATATATATATGTTTAGCTTCTTTTATATTTTATTAATTTCTTTTAGATTAACAATATTGGTATTAATTGTTGAAAGTCATTGGACTGATAATTCTAATAAACTTTATTTGGAGAATTTTGAAAATAATACAAGATGTATTTCCGGAGATGAATATGAAATAACATCAGAATGTCATCCATGTTCTGCTTTTGAAATAGCAAGTAAAAGTATCGATGTGTGTATTCATGCCAGATACAAGGAAGTTTTAAAATGTAAAAGTGGAGAAGCTATAACAAGAAGGTAAATAATTATATCAAAATTTTATATTATATTATATTATATAGAATATACAAAGAATAAAAACAATTTTATAATAAAAAATAAATATAATATATATATAATTCAGTTGTGACAGGGTAGCTTGGTTAGAAGAAAGAGCATTTTGGAAGTTTGAAGCATTTATGTTTCTTTTGGCATTAACTTCGTGTATTAGTGTTTATTGGAGAGAAAACGTGCTGAGACAAAGGATAATAAGAAAAGTGGCTAGACAATTAAGAGCTAGCGTATAACTAGCATTTGATAAGTAGCTTTTTTTATTTTTTTTATTCATGTTATGAACTTTGGGATAATTCAAAAAAATGAATGAAGCTTATTTAGAAGTATATTCTTTGGAAGAATTATGTCTAGCCCCTATAGAAACAATAATAACATTGTTTACTGTAAAATATTGTGAATCTAAAATTAGTATTAAGCTTGTACCAAGTGAACAAAAACTTCTTGAACGAGCATACACTATAGATATTTCCACTTTTGTATATGAAATAATAGACTTAAATAAAATTCCATATCCAGCAATTTCATGTGAATTGCCAATTATCATTATAAATAAAGCTAGTTGCATCGCAGGTCTTTGCGCGATATTGCGGCAAATAATTAAGGATGTCGTGGCAGAATGCCCAACACATTATTGTCGAAAATTGTTAGGATTCAAAGATTCTTGTCTAACCGCTTGTTCAGAAGCAAGTGTTTGGACGAAATTTTGCGAGGTAGATTTAATATTAACTGTAAAATTTTTACATACGGATGATGCAATGCAAAATAAATTGCCTTCCAGTATGGCAAGATTTGAACGACATTTGTCGCAACCAGTTAGATTACACAATCTGTATAAGTATATTATGTCTAAAAAATATTCAGATGAAAATATAATTTCGCAAAACGGAACACTAGAACATACATATGCTGAAGGTTCATACATGACCTTGGCAGATATAATTATATTTGTATGTACTCATATTTTATTAACTGTATTTTCGAGTGAAACGGTAATGAAATTACTTCCATTGACTGATAAATGGTACAAAAGAATGCTTAAAAATCAAATTATACCCAATTGTCTTGAATGTTTGCCATTGTTGAAAAATCAAGATATAAATAAATTCAATTATACACTTCCTGATGTAGCAAATGAAAGTCTGCATCAAAGATATAAGCCAAAAAATCGAATTTATACAAAGCAAGAAGATGTGGAGCATTCGTTGCAATTATTCAAAACCTTAAACATACAAACTAAATTCGATTTGGAACCATTTGGCGCGGAATTGGATCTTGATTGGTCTTTGGTTCCATATGATGCTACCCCAGAAGGTGGTTCTTTGCCACCTTCGCGTTTAGAAAAGAAGCATGAGCAATTACAAAATATGTGTAAGCCTGTTATAAAATTGGCAAAGAAAGGAGATATAATTGTAGATTTTTGTTCTGGTAGTGGTCATTTAGGTATCTTGGTTGCACATCTTTTGCCGTATTGTACTATAATATTATTAGAAAATAAAGAGAAATCGTTGAATAGAGCTAAAGAAAGAGTGAATAAATTAAAATTATCAAATATAAAATTTTATCAGTGTAATTTAGACTATTTTAAAGGTCACTTCGACATTGGTATGTCGTTACATGCATGTGGGGTCGCAACTGATTTAGTCATAAAACAATGCATCAAAGAAAAAGCTATCTTCGTATGTTGCCCTTGCTGTTATGGATCATTGCATAATTGTGATCATTTGAAATATCCAAGGAGTAATATTTTCAGGGATGAAATAGATAAGGAAAGTTATATAATTCTTAGTCACGCTGCTGATCAAACTCACGATGAGAAAAATATCAAAACAAATCAGGGATACGAATGTATGACCATTATCGATACCGATAGAAAACTGCAGGCTGAGCAATGTGGTTATAGAGTGTATCTTTCTAAATTCATACCGAACACATGTACACCAAAAAATCATATATTAGTAGGTATTCCTAAAAAAGAAAATGTTGAATCTGTAAGTTAATTGTGTGTTACGATTTATATATTTATGATAATTTTGAATACGATTCGATTTGAAACTATTCTTGTTATTAAAATGAACAATTTTCAATAAAGACACGTTTACTTACCTAAAAAAATAAAGTGTTTTTTATCAGTCTATCAATATCATAAGTATATTAATTAATGATCGTTATAAATACGTGAAAATGTGAAAAATTAAAGTAAAGTATTTAAACTTAAACTATATAACAAAGTATATAATATTGTTGCGCTAGTTTTATTAAATTGTACGAAGAGATTTTATTGGTATGTACAAAAAAAGGAGAAAAGAATTATGTAGTATACAAATTATTAGTGTTATGTCAGTGTCTTACACAGTTTCATCTATTATTAAGTAACTAGGGACAACATGAAATGAAAAAAAGGTTTTACAGTTTTATGTCAAGGAACTAGGGAATATTTACTTTTTGCTATACTACTACAAGCGCTGAATATATGTTTCCTTTAGACAATATTGAAATTTAAATATTCTTTTTGCTTTTATTTTATCGTTTAACATTTTTTCAACACTTAATTTTGGTCTTTTAATAAAATGGCTAATGGAGAACGAAGATAGAAGTACCATTTACACATTTCATGTCTTTAAGATTGAGTTTCATGTACTATTTACAATTTCAGTCGTACGAGCACAGATACACTACCACAGAGTAGGTTAGCTGTATCTGGGTATTCCTTTCACTTAAGTAGTAAGCTTATGTTTAATCAATTTCACCTACAAAGCTTCGTCCCCGTGTGAAAGATAATACTTAACATCAAGAGATCTTAATAATTGTTATTAAGCTAAACTAACTTTGTGGATGTAGCGCAATGCACGTAGAAGTTAATAAACGTACATCAGTACTTTTCTCAAAAAAAAAAAAAAAATTTAGCAATTTAGTTAACGAGATAAATCATTGAAACTTAAAAATATATCGATCGTAGGAAAAATTATACTATAAATGTTTTAAACATGAATAATAATAATAATAATGAATAAACAAGCTGTCTAAAGACCTGCTCTAAAATGTTAAACTATTAATTATCGTAATAAAATACAATCCTCGTAGCTTCGTAATAAAGAAGTACTTACAGGAGTAATATTTAAACTTACATAAATCTGCATGTATAAAAAAAAAAAAAAAAAAAAAAAAAAAGAAAAAATGAAATCAATTATTCGGTTATATGCGGTTTCAATCGAGAGAGAAAAAACATTCGGAAGTTTCGAACATCATTGACTTGTGTCTAATAAATAAAATTTATGACTACGAAGAATGTTTTTTAACAGGTCTTTTTTGGCAGTTTGTTTCCTTTTTTTTTTTTTTCTTCCTCACACATTCGAATTTCC
This sequence comes from Apis mellifera, assembly GCF_003254395.2. Lineage (NCBI taxonomy): Eukaryota > Metazoa > Arthropoda > Insecta > Hymenoptera > Apidae > Apis > Apis mellifera. The sequence continues at coordinate 14,737,723 of NC_037639.1, read as the reverse complement.
TGTTTTTAGCTTGTACAACATAAATAATCATACGAAACACAGAGAAATTTCATTTTATTTAAACGTAAATTTTACCGAAGAATTCGAAATGCAGGATCAATTGATATACCCATTGATAATTTCAAATACGACACACGGTTAAAGAAGACTTGAGCCAGCCCAATCCATTGTACTTTTCGTTATGATTAATTTTATCGAACGCTCATCAATGATCACCATAAGGTAAATCAATTGGTCCTTTTTTTTTTTACTTTTTTATCTAGTTAAAAGATCGACGTGCCAACCACAAACACAACAAGCACAGTGCCTCTAAACAAAGTACTCATTTTCATACCGTAATATTGCTTAAGTTAAAGAGCTTATAAACACGACATTCTCGATAATTTAACGCAATCTTAAAATTAAAAACATACAGAATTTTGGTTTTCATTCACCGAGTTAATTTCTTAAAACATAATTTTTTTTTCTTTTTTTTTTTTTTTTTTGATTCTTTGAATCTTCTTCAAATCTTTTCCGATTTACAATGAAATGGTCATTTCATTCTCTTCGCGTCGCAATATATTTTTCGATTGGAATTTTTATAAACGATAAAATCAAAATTCAATTCAATTTCTCATCATATTCGATCTCGAATGATTATTAAAAAAAAAACAATAGTAGTGATAAATCGTTGATTCTGCCTGAAACATCGCGACAACGAATTAAATGCAATAATCAACGTTACTTTAAACTCTGTCTTAAACATCTAAACGACGAATAATTTCCTTTTTTTTCTTTTTTGACCGTGTGATTTGAATATTTAGGTGGCACGTCTGAAAAGAGAGAGCGTCCGGTTTAGAAGCCCGTTAATTTATTAATCTATACAGAACTGATAATAATTATAGCGTTTTCGAGTTTATTTAATTGTTTCAGAAAATGGATCACGACTCTCCGTTGCCACTATCGTCACCGTCTTCGTAATCGCTGGCGCTCATTTGTTCGTCATCATCGTCGTCATCCAGTTCGTACTCGTCATCATAGAAATCCGTCATGTCTAACTGTTGCTCGGCCGGCCTCGCATGAGTTTTAATGCAATAATCTTCCAACGTTACCGGCACGACGATCCCCTCCTTCTCAGCTTCCATCTTCGCTGCTTGCGCCTGTTTTCTGCAATCAACACATTTTTCCTCCATGTACACAAAATACATTCGTTCCAATTTTTCATTTCTTATTTTCTCGAAAATACAAATTACTAATTTATCTTATCGTAATAAATTTATATATATTATATAATTGTAATTAAATAATATTTATTATCGATATTAATTATTCAAAGGGGGGAAGGAAAAAATGTTAGAAGATAAATGGAAAAAAAAAAATGCGGAATAGATCAATATTATTGTACCTTATGATATTTTCATACTCTTTGTCTTTACCCTTGGAGTCGCGCCAGCGCCTATACATTACAGAGGCATCCACGTTGGCAGGGCTGTACGTATTCGGTTCGTTCAGTAACGATATCACGGACAACAGGATCGTCCTGTTCCAAAAAATCACAATTCGTTATTTATCATTTTTGTAAATCGATGTTACATTAAATATATCACTTTTCAATATTTAATATCGTACGAAATATATAAAACACTATGCATTATTAAAAAGTCCCTAGATATGATATATACGAAGAAGAGTAAGTTTCTTGATGCATTGTCACGCTGTATGAACAGTACGTGTTTAGAAAATACTTATTCTATAATGCTCACCTAACATTTTGTGTCGGATTCCACCTTTCGCATGGCAGTTCACCACTTTGTGGATCATCCACTGGTGGATGCAGAATCGATATACATAGATCTCCATTCTATACACAGAATAAATTTTAATATTTAATCAATTTTTAAACAATTAAATAATATAAAAATATCGATGATAAAAGATTCTTCAATGAGAAAAGAGATTCCAAAAAACGATCGATTTTGACGAGAGAATTTATTTGATCTCAGGGAGAGGAGAGGGGGCGCGAGTTGCACGTTAATCGTCCCTGAAGAAGCAACGCTGGAAACAAGCCCCGACCGAGTCGAAGGACAAAACTCGCAACTTCTTTTTCGCGGAGTTGAAAATCCTTGTCCAGTCCCCTTTATTCGCGCCATATTCGGATCCCAAGTCACGAACATACACGGTTTGCAGCAACGCCTCTGGAAAACTTCTTCTCGTTTTCCTTTTTTTTTTTTCTCGATCGAATATTCAATGCCGAACAAGCGAAGCAAAGAAACCGAGATTCTCCAATCGATCGTGTTCGCATCTCAACATGGCCGATTCGTTTCGTTTCGAAATTTTCGATCGAACGTTTTTCGAGCTTCGAAACCGTTTCTCGCGAAGAGCGTGCAACGTTGAATATAAATCTCGTGACGCAAGGAAATGTTTGCTCTCGGAAGTTGAGCAACTCTTCTGTTCGTTCTTTGTCGATCGAGGTTGCAGTTTCACAGATTCCACAGGGAGGAGGAGGCATTATAATATACGAGCAAGATTTACGGGACGCAATTTATCCGTTGAATGAAAAGCGCGTAATGGGCGCGGAAACGCGATGGTTAATTAGATTTAATCGGCAGGTTATGGATAGGCGCAACACAATGGGTGAAACTGCGCGGCGGTGGCCATTGAAAGGAAGTGGTGTGCGCAGTTTCTCGTCCCTCGCTACAATCCGTTACTACAAGCCGGCAACCGACTTCCGTATCCAGCCGGTCGAAACATCCACTAATCTACTTGGTAATCTCGATTAGCATTTACACGGGCGACTTCTAGCGCCGTATGTCTTCGTGGAACGTTCGTCCCGGTTCACTGAAGCGTTTAAACCCGATCGATCGGCATAAGAAACGTTGGCTACTCTATAAAAGCCGACTCGTAAAAGCAGCTCTCTTAAAAACCTATATATATCAAAAGCGCGCATAACAATTTTCGCAAAATAAAATTTCCAACTTTCGAAATCGAGGAATCGACTTGTTCCCCGAAAAAAAAAATATTTGTTCGCAAATAAACTTTCACCGTCGTTTGTTTTCCGCGCGAGCGAAACCATCTTGTTTACTTTGCGAATCGGTAATATTACGTATCGCGAAGAAATACAGAATTTTTGCCAACCAACACCGCGACTTTTCCTTTTTAACTCTCACCGCGCGTTGTGAAAAGTGACGAAATGGAAGGGAAAAAAAAAAAAAACTTATAAATATCGAACGGGCGGGATTATATTATATATACGCGCGATAGAGTTTTATAAACGCGAAATAGTTGGAAGTGGGTCGCCCGGAAATTCGAGCTTGCGAAATCTTTCGATTCGCGGTTAAAGTTGCACGCCGTCCAATGTTGACGCGTCACCGCGATAACAGCTGAATGTGTACATTTCTTTTCCTACTTTCTATCTCGACTCGAGCCTCGGAGAAGCAGCGAGCGGGACGGAGGGAGGGAGGGGAGACGGAGAGAGAGAGAGAGAGAGAGAGAGAGATAGAGGGCGGTAAGAAGATAGATATACACGGCCGTGCGGTAAGCACACTCTTTGTGGACAAAAGCGTGGCATACCGCAGTGCCGTTGGCGAACGGCCAGCGTAGAAAGAGAGAAGAACAGTTCTCAATCCGCTTCGATTCCCGAAAATTCGCGGCCACTGTTGCGTACAGAGAAAATACTTCTCGGCATCGTGCGCGCAGCTGGTAAGGTGATCCGAATCGATCTATCAACCCGACACTCGTCGGAACTTCGATTCTGGCCAACGAGATTGGAAATCTAGACGTTATTCCGTTCTGGATATAGGCAGAAATTTTTTTTTGGGGGGAGGGAGGGAGGAAACTCGATATTCGATCGTGTATAAAATAAATTTTCTTGCGACACGAACTCGACACAGTTATTCGTCGTAAGAGACCGATGAAACGTAGGAGAATCGAGTTGGGAAAGGAAAATAGAGCGAATACGCGGAGAGTTGATTTTGAACGTTGTGCAACAGGTCTCGCGCGATTTCTTTCGCCGGATATATAATACAGACGACAAACTTTTATCTTTGAACCGACTTCTGCTCGACAGATTGGTGGTACGAAGGCGAAAATAAGTCTGGGCTTTGATGAGCGAAAATACCTGATATAATTATACAACGCGAATAATTTCGATATAATAAAACGCGGCCGTCTCTTTTCCTCCTCAACCGAACTGTCAACTGTTGCAATTTGTATAGGAGGAATATTCATCGATCGGTGGTTATTCTTTTATTCGCGACGACTCGCAACGAATCGAGCGAATCGTTTCCAAGATAAGATTAATTTTGACCGAGAACGAGAATTCGCGTTATTGCGACGTTTTCGACGATTCTTAGCTTAGTCGTAGGCGAACGTCGTTAACGTCATTCGTGCGAGCGAAACACCGAAAGAGTAAATTTTTAAAATTAGCGACGTTGGCAAAAGAAAGAAAAAGAGGGAGAGAAACGAAGAGTATATCTTCGAACGAGGCGAGCACCTTGCCGAGCATTGGTCAGCCTCGAAAATAGACCCCTCGATCAGAAACTATCACGAGAGAGCTATACACGAGATATATATCGGCTTGCTTGCTCGGAATTCTTCTAGGATTCTCGTAAATCCGGGAGAAAATTAGCCAGTTCCCCGTTTAAAATTTTCATCGCAAAAATATTACTCGATCGTTGCCAATATCGTAAGCCTGCGTTGCGAGAAAATACGTATATAACACGATACGTGATCTTTTCGATCGAATTGATAAACGAAATAGCCAACGTTGGATATAACCTGAAACGCGATTCGTACAACCGAATTATTTTTGACGAGGTGACTGAACCACTTTCACGCCTCCAATGGCCGATGAATCATAGCGAGAGACGTGTGTGGATGCGGAGGAGAAACTCTCCTCTGACCGATCCAAACAGGAAGCCTCGCAGACGATCAACGCTTCTAAATATCTTGACAAAACGGCGTGGGCGCGCGCGTTCCCATTTACTTCGCGCTTTCGAAACATATATACTCTTCTACAATTTTCTATCAACGTCCGTTTATTCCTGGAAACGATTTCTACGTATCCCCGATTCAATTTTATCGCCAACACTTTTTAATAAATTCTCTTCATATTTCGAAACGAAGAAATACCGTGCAACCGTTGTCCCTTAACAGGTAGTATGTTTTCGTCGAGAGATCCCTGTTAATAGAAAAGATAGAAAAGGTTCTAAGCGCGACCGTATACGAGGAGCGTTTCCACCTTACGACCTTAGCGTAGCTCGTAAACGGCAGCACCTATACACGCGTAATTCGTGTCGATACACCGCCATCGGACACAGTCGAGCGGGCTTGCGACACACGTATACGCGCACCACTCGCGCACACGCTACACTCGGATACAAAGGCAGGCCAGGCAGCAGATAGAGGGCTCGCGCGTGAACCTCTCTCTATGCTCGTGCACGTACAGCCGGTCAGACGTTTTACGGTTCGTCGAATCTTGAGGCGACGACCTCTCAGCCGAGGGCAAACGAGCCTATGGATTTTGTAACGATTCCACCTCGACCAAAGAACCGCGGCGTATCTCGAGGAAGAGCGGGTGGTGTATCGGCGGGTCGAGCGTCCTCGGAACGCATCGTGAAACATGGACGGAACTTGGGACAGTGCGCATGCTCGATCAGAGATCGGTAGGGAAGTTTCCTTTGCATCCCGTCGAATACGAAGGAGGACGAGAAAAGGAACAGAGACTGTGTTGTCTCGTTCGTTTTTATCAAGGGGATGATTGTCGAGCGCTTACGCCAAGTTTTCAGCTCGATAAAACATTGTCGCAGAAGACAAGAATGGGGAATTATCGCGCGAAAACGAACGATAAAGCGACTCGAGCGAGTTCATCGAAGATATACGATAACTTGACGTTTAGTATGCGCATCGAAAGAGCTTGGAATAACTGTCGAGCAGTAAGTTTCGATCCCCCTCGCCGCTTATTTGCCGCGCTTCTCTCCTCGTTTCTCGAAAGGAATATGGTATTACCGGGATTCCAGCGGCGAAGCGGCAACTTGTGTCATTCGACGAACAGTTTCGAGGGAACAATAGCGTATTTCGTCCTCGTCGTTGCCGGGAGGAGGGAGGGAAAAATTCAAGCGGGAGAGCTATTATTGTCCGCCAGTGTCTCATGTTTACAACGCGTCGTAAGATCCCCCGCGGAGCAAGAAATCTCTCACGCACGTGACTCACGTGGCGAGACGGTCGCGGACAAAGAGACTCGGTAGAAAGTCATTCCGTCTTTATTGAACGCGTCGTGGGGGCTACGTGAAATTTTAGTCCCGGATCTCGGGTCGCCCCACGCGTAATTGTACAATTTGTACAAATTTTCCAACCGGCCTGTGTCCTCTCTCTCTCTCTCTCTCTCTCTCTCTCTCTCTCTCTCTCTCTCTCTCTCTCTCTCTCTCTGTCTCTGTGAATGACGCGTATTTAAGCATTGAAAAATATCGCGCTACGTGCAGATATACGCCTCGATAATCGTTGTTTAACACCGATTACAGAGTTCATCGAGGCGACAGGAAATCCCCTGTTCTTATCTATCCATTATACATTCGTGAAACAAATTATACTTATATTCTTGTTCGCTGTTCTTTGCGAAAAATTATCACACGGGAAACAAGAAAGAAAGAAAGAAAGAAAGAAAGGAGAGACAAGCTCGAGACGACGGTAGATGGAAGTGCATTGGCCTCTCGGTTCTCTGCGAGAGCAGAGAAAGACGTAACGCGTATGAAAAGTATTCATTGCACGGAAAATAGCGTACGCTATATGTATATATGTATATATATTCGCACGATATAACGGGAACGAAACTTTCATCGAGAAGAGGTAACGATACACACAGGCCATTTATTTCACCATCTTCCTTTTTCTTATTTCCTCACGCTATTTATACATCCATCAAAGATCGATCGTTACGAGGCGAAATGATATCGGGTGGTGGTGGTGGCGGCTTTCATCCACGCTTACTCATTTCCAAGAATAAAACAGGAGGCCGGCCGGCGGCGTCTCTTCGGGATCCTTCTCGTAATAATCCCACTCGCTAACGTCCATCGGCCATTGTATAATTAATGCACGTTGCCCGACGCATGAAATTTCCGCGCGTTTATTCCCGTTAGCCGCGGCGTGTTGCGCCTAGGCTCATCCCTTCCAACGAGTGACCGGACAAGGATATCCAACGAGCTTTGGACGGTCGTTGACTCTTTGCTAGCCGCTTAAGGGTCATACGAGGAGGAACTCGCGAGAGAGATGCGATTCGACGAGCTTCGACGAAACGATATAAATATTTGCAAATATAATAAATATAAATTTATCCGAAATGCGAAACGAATCTCACCTTTTAAAATTATTATCCACATGTTCTTCGAGACGCGTAAATATATTTATATAGATCGATTCTTTCGCGAATTCTTCGAAAGAATGGATGGTTAATTTACTCACCTCGTACACGTTCGGATGCCAAACTTTCGTCATAAACCGAATGCTGGGCGGGCTGTACGGATAATCCGGAGGGAATTTCATGTGTGCCTGGAACAGAAAGGAAACAATGGCGCGGGACGCGCGCGTTAGAAGAAAGGTGGGCGCATCCGGGCGGATCGATCGATAATCGTTTTTATGCAAATTATCAAAGGCGGCCCTCGTTCCGGAAATTATTTACAAGTCATTTACGAATTGCTCGCCGCGTCTGGAAAAAGTTGAGGTGACAGTCGGTCGGATATCTCGCGCTAGGGATGAATTTGCCCGGAAAAACAGCCAAGAAATTTTTCTCTCGCAGAGGGCAAGCTTCGTTTCGATATAACAACGGACGGGGGGATGGATAAATTGACGATCATCTCCCCCCTCCCTCCCCGTGTCGCGATGAAACGCGTCCGGGAGAAGGGACGGACGGCGCGTTCGTTCTCCTATTTCCCTTTCCGCGCGCAGAGGCGAATCCGTTTCACGCACAGAGCAAGGCATAAAGGGCCGCCGTCCTTCCTCCCGACTTTGGCCGTCGCCAGACTTTCGCCGATGGGACGACGGCTATATTGATCGCGCAACCTGGTCATGGCCCAAATAACCGAACCTCGTCCTCCGGGATAGAGAGCGTCCTAGAATTAACTCTTACTTCCCGTCCGTTTCGCGCGTTCCGTTCGCACGCTCGATTCTTACCGCGAATTGTATCGATCGGTATGTTCGACGTTCGAGCGCGTTTTTATCGACGCGTCGAATCTTCCTTTTTCATCGACGTAAACCTTTTCATCGATGCCACGTGCCGACATTCGCGAGCGGGAGATAAAACCTTTGACAATTACATTAATCATTCGGGGAGGGGGGAGGGTTTGTTGTTCGAAGGAGCGGACGATTGCGTTGCGCTTTTCAAACGTGACACGGGAAAATCGATCGCGCGGTTATCAGTCGGTAATCTCGCATGACATCGGCGAAAGGTATTCGCGGAATCGAGGACGAGATCGATTATTTATGCAATTACAGCGCGGCCTTATGTTTCCTGAAACGATGCGAAAAAATAACGATGTTCGAACCAACCGAGTGGTCGGTTCTTGGCAAAAATCGAGATTTATATATATTTGGGGAGGAGAAATTTGAGGATACGGTTAATTAATAAGGAAAATGTAAATAAATATATTCAAATATACGTGTTATGTGATGGAACAAATAAGCGATTCGATTCTTGAATAATGCAATGCAGTTAACACGTGATGGAAACATATTACCTTGACAATAACATAATGGAAGGTGAAAAAAGTATTGCACGTAATAATTCATGGACAGATTTAATGATCAGGAAGCGAAAAATATATTATAGCAGCATATATCATAAAATATTAAAAGTGTTCGATTTAAATATTCAAAAATTCATTATAATTCGATATAATTGAAATCGAGATGATGAGAATGTTGTAAACGAAATAATTAAGGAGAAATCAAAGAAAATATGATATTTCAAAAGTTTGCTCGTTGATTTTTCGTCCTTCGATTCGACTGCACTGCGTGACCTATAAATTTTCTCGACCTATTTCGACCATAAGCATTTGACGGTCACCCCTTAGATGGCACTGCGAGACACGGCCATCGTTGTACTACGTAAACTTCGCGCGCCGATTCAGGGAGGATTGAAGGACTGACCTAAATCGGAAAGCCAGGTATCATCGTCTCTCTTTTCTCTCTTCCTTCAAAACATATTCGGTCGAAGCAAGGTCGCGCTTTACCCGAAACTCACAACAATCGTTAAACGAGAATTCCCTCCCCTCCGGGCCGAGAGATCGTTTATTTGGCGCGCAGTAGTTCCGTATTCTTTCAATCCATCGAACCGCGGTTGTCGCTGTGCCAAACTGTGCAATAACTTTTTAAGCTGACGGCCCCGTGCGACGCGTATCGCACGTGTCACACGTTGAGAAGAGAGGAAACGCCGCGGTAACGTAAGGAGGCGTGGTGGCAATAAGTAACGTTTCGAAATTCTCGTTTGATCGTAAACCTCGTTGCCAAATGAAAGAAAAAGCAAAACGAAAACCAGATATTCGAATGTGTATTAAAAGCGTGTTTACAAATCGCGCGTTGTTGTATGTAAACGGTAGATCGAATGGATACGTGATGATATAAATACATCGATAACAATAAGGATCTTGGGTACGATTTTAAAAATTTCAAAATTCTTTGTGAACGTTCCCCATTTCGAAATTTTATTATCATTATTCGTTACCGTACGAATGGATAGACGCAACATAGTTGTCTCCCTATCTTTACAGATGCCCGAAACAAACTATACACTCGCTATCTTTCTCGACTCTTGATTAGTCATCGAGACTTCGCACAGTTTTTTCTTTCACTTTTTCTCCCTAGGCAACCTCGCGACCAGATTATATGCTTTCACTTGAAAATGCCCCGTTAATAATACTTATAGCGTTCAATATCAACAATATAAATTAAAAAAAAAAAGAATTCGAGAAGATTAAGCGAAAGGTATATATAGGCGAGAGATTTAACGGTTTGGCGGTGAAACGAGAATTGCATATCGATTCGGATAGTAACAGTTTCACAGAGGCATATACATTACGGTCAAGTCGGGCTCGGTGAGATGCCCATCTCTCGTCGTGGCGAGGTGAAAGGATTAAATGGGCCAAAATCAGAAGGAAGGAAGGAAGGAAGGAAGGGATCCTCGATTGTCGTAGAAAATGACGCGGGCAACACACGGATATACGCACACAGATGTACCGAGAAGACCCATTTATCGGCGCTCGCCGTGGCTGACCTGTTTGCGCGACACGCCGCTTTTCCCCGGAGAGAAAAATCCGGCCTGTTCATCTGAGGCGGAATGGGACTGGGTGAAAGTCGTTCAGGTGATTCGAGGGATGCCGGCCAAAGATAGACGCGAGACAATGCTCGATGGCGTTTTATGTAACATGGCAACACACGCTACTCCTCCTCGACTTCATTGGGTCGATCGTAAAACCCCTGAGAAAGAAATACGGTTTGTGATAAACCGTAAGTTAGAATTTCCGTTTGGAAAAAAATGATAACGTGGAAATTACGATTATTATTCAACTGTAGGATGAAGTATTCTATCGACTTCGTCGATCGAGAGGAGTTTGGCAAGAAATTAAAAATTATGTCGAAGCGGTATTGCAAAATGTCGAGTCAGAAGACAATTGTCGATTTAAATGATCGGCAAGATTTTTGTAGTTAGACAACGAGAAATGTCGATTAACAATACTATGTGTGTGTCGCATTATCGCGATAACCACCTAGCAACAAAGAACACCATATTACCAAGATAATAATATGTGACGACACTGTTTACAATCGAGTCGCATTACGATTACAAAGCGTGAGTTAGAATCTCGTGGAACAGGATTCGAGACACCCACGTAGATGCTGATCACGTGTACGGAACGATACGATTCGCAAATAACGGTGTTGTGCTCGTTGCGACCAGTTATATTGCTGTGGGAAGATAGGTAACGTACGCGTTACGTGAATAAGTGTTCGTAAATTCATAACGAAGCAGAGAGTGGTTTAGAAAGCGGACACGGATTCTACAAAAAACCATATAACTGTACGGTAACGGCAGAATTCATTTTCTATTTGCTAAAAGTAGATTATAAAAATATATAACGATATCTATATAGCTATTGTTGTTTAGAAGAATTTAAAAAAAAAAGGGGGATCGAACAATTTTTTTCACTCGAAACTCTCTCAAATATCATTGCTTGTATATTATACTTTTTTTAAATAATGCGATTGTATTAATTATATGTATACGTATAATATATCGAGAATCACAATTGGAAAATATTTGTATTTTTAGTAAGAACAATTGCGATATTGCGTCTCGAGATGTATTATCGATCGTGGGATACACGTGTAAAAATCCGATAAGAAGAGTTCTATAAGAAGGGCAAATCAACGTGGAAACGCAATCGATCCGACTGCATTGAGTAATCTTTAATTTTCAGATTGCTCAATGTTGGTTGAAAGTCGCTGCTTGACTTATACGTGAAAACATTCATCGCAACGAGCTAGGAAAGACGAACAAATTTACGGCAATAACCATTGCAACGCCTGCTATTAGAGAAATCAAAGGATTAATCACGACGAACTCATCATACGCGTTGCTGCTTTTTTGGTCAAGGTAATCGTAATGCTTCGCGTGTTACCATGTAAATTTGATACCACTAATGAATGGTTAAGTTTATGCTATTGTTAAGATTGGCGGGAAAGAAGTTATGGTAAAAGTATCGTTCTTAAGCAAACAAAAATCATTAAAGGAAAAAAATAATAATAACGAAACAGTCATAAATTTAACAAAACGAACTATATATAATACGTAATTGCAAATTTTTAATCGTGTTTAATAATTGGGATAAAACAAGCTTCTTCGATGAAAAAAAAAAAAATTTGAACCTCTTGAACGCAAAAGCAAAAACATAACCAACAAAACGAAAAGTATGTATCCTATTGTAATGTTTACATAGAAAAAAGGTAAAAATAAAAGAATTTTTTAACTTGGCCGACTTTACGCTTTAAACGAACAAAAGCTAATAATAATTATAATAATTACCTTGAAGTATCCTCCTTGGTAAAGAGTATCCGGGGGCCCGAAGATAGCCACTTCCCACTCAAACATGTTGTCCTCGTTAACGAGTTTCACGCGGAATCCCTCGACGGGTTCCTCTTGAAGACTTTTATATTCAAGGGCAAGTGCCCTTAAAGCGCTACTCGTTGTTTGTGCCATATTTTTTTTTCTGGAAGTAGAGTTGCAGTCTGTTCCAGGAAGCGGAACGTCCCAAACCTCCTGAAGTGGTAGCACAGAACACTACAGTCGGACGGACGCCTTTGCGAACACTACTCCTTCTCGTGAGAATCAATTTCCAACGGGTTTTCCAGACAATTTACAGTCTTTACTATAATTTTCTTAGCCGTTTCTCAACGTGTCGTGATTTTTCACTCGCGGCAGGACGTTTTCTATGATGATAGTACGATTCTGCACATCAAATAAACAAAGAAATATGATCAGACTAACAAACTGCGAAGTGCCCCTCCAGTCAACAATATACTATTCCCGATACATGCACCTCTAACAAAACAGCTGACGTACCTTCTGCGTCAGCGTTGCTTCTCGCGCATGCGCTCTATAATATTCCCTATTTCTTAATATACCATCGATACTTATTAAACGAAAATAAATCTATAACGAATTAATTATTATACGTAAATTGATTCAATAAGTTTTCTTTCATGTTATTTTAATTGACGATTAAAAACATAGATCAATTTAATATTTCACTTAATAAATATCTAGACTTCCTGTTTCCTGATTGGAAAGTATATCTCCAATCACGTGACGTATAAAGAAACGATATATACATATATATAACCTTGTCGCTTAAATTCTTCTTGTTAAAGAGAATTCTGATTGTACATTTTTACATAAATACTAACAGAAATAACCAATCAGTAAAAAGCATTTTGTATTCAACGTATTTTCATTGGACGATATTGGACAAAAATATACATCTTGCAAATTAATGAATTTGTAGAATTTATATTATTTATACTATTTATACTATTTATATAAATACATACTCACATATATGTATGAATTATATTTTGAATTTAATACATATTCGATATGTATTAAATATAATATAAAGTTATAATAGATATGAAAAATAAAAAATATAAGAAATATTCAAATATAAAGAAATACACAAATATTTACATAAATTTTTAAAAATATAAATATATTAAAAAATATTCTTGCCCTTCCTTTTTTTCTCATTATAATTATACGCATATTGTGTACGCATAAAAATGATTAATGTATGATGATAATTAAATTTTTTAATCTATCCCTACTCTTACACTTTTTAAACACAGTTATATAAATACTTGTAAATTGCAGTATCATTTTATAATTTCAGTAAGCTTTTGCGTAGTCTAACGCAACGTAGTTTGAACGCACGATTCGACGACATTTATTATTATTATTCAAATAGTTTATTGAATTACATCGAATAAGATCAAAATGTCTTTAAATACCTCTCTTATAGGAACAGAAATTTTTAAAATTTTTGCATTTTGGGGTACTATACTTGCTTTAAAATTAATTGCAATGGTTCCATTAACTGCATATTATAGATTTAAAAATAAGGTATGTTCAATAGTTTTGCAATAAATATTTTTATATTTTATATATAAATATAAATATAAATTTGGATATAAATATAAATATAAATATATATATAAAATTTATAATTTATAATATATATAAAATTTATATTACAGACATTTTCAAATCCTGAAGATGCTATAACTCTAAAAGGAGCAAAAGTTGCTACCAATGATCCTGAAATTGAACGTGTACGCAGAGCACATTTAAATGATTTAGAAAATATTCTTATATGGTATATTGTTACATTTGTCTGGTTAACTACAAATCCTTCTGTATGGTTAGCTTCACTCTTAATCAGAAGCTTCGTAATTGCTAGAATTCTTCACACGTTAGTGTATGCTATATTTGCAAAACAACCTCACAGAGCAATAGTTTTTTTTATAGGCTATGCTACTACTTTATATCAAGCTGCTAATACTTTATTATTTTACATGTAATTTCAATAGTTTTTCTTTATTAAAAAACGTACTTAATCCATTTTCATTTTTATATTATATATTCTATTTTTTTGTAGTATTGTTAATAAAAGTATATTAAAAAATTACAATATTTTAATTATTCAAAACTTATATGAAAAATCTAAAGATAATAAAGAAATATAATATTTATTTTAATAAAAAATATTTTCATCTTATACAATGATGTAAATAAACTTATAGCTACAGTAACATAAATATAACATACATAATACATTTATTCTTATATATGCATATAATCTAAATTATTTTATTGAATATATATAATTGAATATATATATAATAATATATTATATGTTTACTTTATCTCACTTGATAAAATTATACAAAATTTATTTTTAAAAAATTTAAAGTATAAAATAAAATAAAAAATTATATTTTGGTATAATAAAAATTTAACCTCTCTTACAAAAAACTTATCAATACAAATATTAGTCGAAGAAGATATCTTTGGACAAAGTTCATTTTAATATTTCATTTAATAATTAACATTGATACGTTATACTTATCTATATACTTACGTAATGAGTAAAAATAAACTTACTTATTCTTTAGAAAAATACAATATGATCTTCAAATCCAATCTTGAAATTTCTAATATTCTTTTTAAAAGAATATTATTTTAATATTTAATTTTAAGTATTGTAAGTAATTATAATCTTTATGATTATAATAATAAGAATTATAATTTTATAAATTTACTTTTGTAAGTAAAACAAAAAACATATTTAATAAATAAAATAAATATTCTTTTTAAATTTTTGCAATTATATTTCTTTGTCTCCTCATTATTACTTTATGCATTATGATATTACATAAAAAGTATTAATGATTGGAAGTTTATATTTATGAATAGATAATAGATAGAATGAATAGATAATAAATGCATTCGTATGCATCATTTTCTTTGCAAAATCAGGAATATTTACTATTTAAATATTAACAAAAGTTAACCATAAAATGAATTTATTTACAAGATTTTAAAAAAATGTTGACATAATTAAAATCTTGACATAAATTATAATATTATTGATATTATTAACATTAAAATTTTAGTTATCATTTCTTTTCTTTCTAATCGTTACATATATTTTTAAAATAAATATATATAAATAAATATAAACTTAAAATATACAATTGTTTTTATATTTAATAAATACAAAAATATAAAAATCGAAATACACTCACCATATTTCCTATCGTTATCAACAATATTTTAGCAAAAGTTATTTACTATAGCCCGAATATTGCCGCGTATAATTTACAAAATAGAAACACGTTGCGCGTGTACAAAGATTGTTATGCGCGGTTGTTATGACGACGCTACTTCGACGCCAATGGGCGCGGGAACGTCAGACGTCGCGATGTATCTGTGAGGTGCGAACCGCCGTCGGTGCAACGGCGTTTCGCCGTTACCGAATGTGTGCCAAACGTTCGTTCAATTTCGTCGGATAACAATGCGTTGTTTGAAATTGCATCCGATTCAGCCGATTAGCGTCACAACATCGCGATTTGGCAATGATCGAACAACCACTGTCATTTTTCTACGAGACGTTGATCGATACATTATATAGAAACGTCGCTAGAATGGTGTAACTGAAGGTAAGTGGTAATTTAATCTTTCAAATTTTTCGAAACTTTTTTACAATATTTACAACAAAATATATGTATATATGCGATATATGTATTTGGAAGTGAAAAAAAAGATGAAACATTAATATTTTTTTATCATTTATTACTTTTTTCTTGTAATCACTTTTTAAAATAAAGTAATTCAAATGTTTGATAATTTAATCTAAAATACAAGGAATAGAAAAAAAAACATGTATTAAGTGAAAAATATAAAATAAATTCTTTTTTTCCTTTTATTCGATAAAAAATACGACATGTATAAAATAAATTTTTACAGCCTATTTTTTTTAAAATTTCAACTAAAAGTATAAAAAAATCTTTTTCCATAGATACTTATCCGAGCGTGAAGAAAAATTACTTTTCAACGGTTAAAATTGAAAATTTTACATTTAGGTACCGTCGGTAACATTTTCATAGCACTAATCGCGATCGTTGACAGCGGTGTAATAAAGGTTGCCGTTTTACAGGGGCAGCGCGTATTATCCGATTTTCTCGCAAGCGTGGAGCCATTTCCTTTGATACCATAACGTTCAATGAGATATCGATCAATCGCTATAACGCGATTAATTATTATTTAGAGAAGGTACATAAGCTAAAGGGATTTAATTTAAATTTATTATTCGTATATAAAGCGATAAATTTAGCACGTATACTACGTATACTTCGATTATATTGTACTACGAACAGCGATAGTACATTAAAGCGACAATCGCCATTGATTTTTCATCGCATTTACTCCTACCTACCATTCATTACCATTCCAACCGTATGTGGATCGCGATATAGCCCGTTCTTTCACTACCGTGTTCACGTACCTTCTATTGTTTCGTCAATACTCACTCTGGTAACCGCATCTGCAACGTTAAAAAAGATGTACACGTACTGTACATCCTCGTGTACATCCTATTTTCTCTATGTACGATCCTCGTTCATCCCGATAAAATTCTATACGCAAGCAAGAGATAGACTTCGCGTCTATGATTCCAACGCGATATATTACAATTTTCGACGGATGTCTCGGCGAAAAATTGATCGATATCAAATATTAACAACAATTAATTAGATTAATCCACGCGAGGTGCTATAGTACGTGTACGTACGAGCGTATTGACCCGTATCTCCCCAGCCGAGAGATCTTGGTTCGTACGTGACTGTGGCCAGCTTTGCACGCGTGCATCGATAGTCACGACTATTTGTCACGTGGTTTCGTCTTACGCCGCGCGAACGAAATTGCATTGCCTCGTATCGGCTGTCGCGCGCTCGACCCGCCATGATTCAATTCCTGCCAGAATTAATACCGAGTTCGTAATTACATTTCCATTGATATCACGGCTGACTCTATCCTTTCGCGAAATCTCCCTTCGCGCTTTAACGAGTAGATTGTCAACTGTATTATCGACCATCCTGCCATACTTTTCGATTCGAATCTTTCTCATCGCGTCCTCCCCCCCCTATCTCTTTCATCGATCGTCCTTTTCGCAACGATCGTTTCGAATTGGGTCTGGGCAGACCAGTTTCTCAAGTACGAAAGAAGAAGAGGAGGAGAAAGATGATTAATTTCGTCGCGTCTCGCCTACACGGGGGCGATCTCTACTTGTTTAACTTTGGATTGACAACCGCTGTGCAGCAACTCGGTTATAATTTAGTGTCATGGTCGTGTACGGAGAAACGCGATCTCTCGTCTCGCTTGCTTACGTACATCACACCGTGACCGCTTCTCGCCAATATCTACGTATTTAAGGCTCGTCGCCTATACCCCTGTTGACCAAGCCGAAACGGACGCGTGACATCACCGTGTTCGCAAACGCATCATCCCCCTACCGCCCAAATTCGTATAGCCCCTTATGGGATCTCGTTCGCCTCGAATTTCGAGAACTCGCTTTTTCCTTTCCTCTCCACTCGATCGGTTTCCTTTAACGTAAATCAATAACGGAGGGAAGGGCAAATCGCTTAAGATCATTTTTTTTACGACTCGGTATCGAGATCGGTGATAAAATTTTTCGTTAATAAAAGGAGAAACGTTCCTTCTTTTTCGTTTCTCTCTTTCGAGAGAAAAAAAAATTTCGAGATCTCCTTCCCTTTCGAGCAATTATTTTTTTTTTTTGTGTGGATGGGTGTTCGAGGATAGATAATGAATAGACACAACGCAGAAAGAACTCCGGTCCATAGAATTTATTATAGCACGGAATATCGCAGCGGCGAGAATGGAACGAATTACGTATTGAACGGAAACCATGCGTGACCGACTCGTTTCGTTTCGCGAAAACACGAGCTCCGTCGCAGCACAGCTTGTCACAACACGATAGCACTCTCGAAGCTGTAGCACACGCGTGCACACGAGTTGGAAACACACGTATCTCGCATGCGGCACAGATAGGCTTAAGATCGGATTAAGGATAGACGAGGCTTTCGTTCGAGAGAGAAAGGGAGGGGGAGGGGGAAGGTTTTAATTATCCACGAGTGCATTATTTTCCGAGAGGAGGGCCGATACCTAAAGATCCGGAGGGCGATAGGTACGGCGAGGGGAGGGGAGGGGGAGGTCGATGCAGGGGTCAGAGTACATCGCTTCGTCTTAGAAGACGGAATTACAAAAGTTTCCCTTTTAACGTTAATTAATAAAGGGAACGCGGCGTACCGTGGTTCATTATAGCGCGATCCATTATAAAAGGAGGCAGCCGAGGCCGTCTTTCAAGTTGGCCAAGCTTTCGATTCCCTCGAGAGGAGAGGAGGGGAGGGGAGGGGAGGGGAGGGGAGGGGAGGGGAGAAGGATAGCCTGATTTACGGGAGGCGGCTCACTTTTTCCTCGCGTATACTTAACCCTGTTAACCATAAAGATCGACGTATGCCCGTGAGAAACGATCGAACGCGTCCCGTAACCCCCTTGAAAACGCTTCGATCGCCGCTTCGGAATTCGATCGCGGCCTTCTTCTTCGTAAACGGATGCACGGCTTCGAATTAAGAAATCGAACTCGATTTTCGAATCGATCTTTCGTTTCTGCGATATTCGTATAACACGTATTTTTGCGTGCATCGATCGGTTACGTTTCGAAGAAATCGAATTCGTTTCTCACCAATTTTTCTTTTCTACCGATTTTTAATCGTGTAAACTGTGCATCGATCGGTTAGAGATTTAATCAGCCAATGAGTTTTGAATTTGTAAGAAATCGAATTCGTTTCCGATTTTTTTTTTCTAGGATTTTTAACCACGTATTTTTATATAAATCGTGCATCGATCGGTTAACGATTTAATTAAACGGATGAACAGAAATCGAATTGGTTTCTACCGATCTTTTGTTTCTACGATATTCGATACACGTATTTTTATATAAATCGTGCATCGATCGGTTAAGTTTCGAAGAAATTGAATTCGTTTTTCATCGATTTTTTTGTTCTACCGATTTTCATGTATCTCCATGTATAAAATGTGCATCGATCGGTTAGCGATTTAATTAGATGACAGTTTTGAATTTATAAGAAATCGAATTCATTTCCACCGATCTTTTGTTTCTACGATTTTCAATCATATTTTTATATAAATCGTGCATCGATCGATTAATCATTTAATTAAACAGACGAACAGAAATCGAATTGGTTTCTACCGATTTTTCGTTTCTACGATATTCGATGCACATATTTTTATATAAATCGTGCATCGATCGGTTAAGTTTTAAAGAAATCGAATTCGTTTTTCACCGATTTTTCTTTTCTATGATTTTCAATTATATATTTCCGTATAAACAATGCATCGATCGGTTAACGATTTAATTAAACAGACGAACAGAAATCGAATTAGTTTTTACCGATCTTTCTTTTCTACGATATTCGATGCACATATTTTTATATAAATCATGCATCGATCGGTTATATTTCGAAGAAATTGAATTTATTTTTCACCGATTTTTCTTTTCTACCGATTTTCAATCGTGTAAACTGTGCATCGATCGGTTAGAGATTTAATCAGCCAATGATAGTTTTGAATTTTTAAAAAATCGAATTCGTTTCCATCGATCTTTCATTCTACTTTTCAACTATGTATTTTTATATAAAATCGATCGGTTAAGTTTTAAGAAGAAATCGAATTCGTTTTTTCAATTCTATGATTTTTCATGTAATGTTCTTTATAAGTGTTCTTTATAAATTGTGCGTCGATCGGTTAGAGATTTAAAAATCGAATTCCATCGATCTTTCGTTTTGGCGATATTCGATGCACGTATTTTTATATAAATCGTGTATCGATCGGTTAAGTTTTGAATTTCGGAGAAATCGAATTCGTTTTTCCGATTTTCAATTACGTATTTCCGTATAAACAATGCATCGGTTAATTACGATTTAATTAGTCGATAAAGTTTCGAAGAAATCGAATTTATTTCCACCGATTTCTTTTTCTACGATTTTCAACCACGTATTTTTATATAAATCGTGTATCGATCGGTTAAGTTTTGAATTTCGAAGAATTCCACCGATCTTTCGTTTCCGCGATATTCGATGCACGTATTTTTATATAAATCGGTTAAGTTTTGAATTTCGAAGAAACCGAATTCGTCTCCACCGATTTTTCAATTCTACGATTTTTCACGTATCTCCATGTATAAATTACGCGTCGATCGGTTAGAGATTTAATTAACCGATGACAGTTTTGAACTTCCAAGAAATCCACCAATTCCACCAATTTTTAACCACGTATCTCCATAAATCGCGCATCGTTGCAATTGTGCAAATCGATCGAGTTGACGAGTCGATTTAATTAGCCGATGACAGTTTTGATGTTAAAAAAACGGATAAGAAAGTGGATCATCCGTGCGTGAATGAGCGAACAGTTTGAGAATAATGAGTCACAGTTTGATGGAAGGATGGAAGAATGGAAGCATTGGAGGAAGACGCGAACACACGTCTCCTTTCAATTCGTTCTTATGTCGTTGTATATAAACGGTGCATTGTGGTTGTGCGGCCGGCTCCCCCTTGGATGACGCGTCCGACTGGTTCGCCTACGGATTTCAGCGCATTCGCCAAATAGGGAGCAGCACCAAAGTTGATTTCGCTACCCACGACACTTCTTTTTTCTTTTTTTTTTTTTTTTCTTTCACGGGAAATGCGACGGGATACTTTCGCTCCATAATCCGAAATCGATCGTTCGAGGACGAAAATCGCGCAGACGGAAAATTCCTGGGAATCGAGTATACATTTCCTCGTTGCCGCGGCCATAAGTCATCCGATTGTTCCAAGTGTCGTTTCGAATCGTTTAAAAATAACTTCGATTCCTAGATCGATGCGAAATTGCTTTTTTTTTTTTTCGTCACCATCTCCTCCCCCTCCTCCTCCTCCCCCTCCTCGATGCGTCGTCCACAGGTGTGTATTAAATATGCATCGAGGCGTAAAGTCGAAGGCTTTAAAGGCTGAGCTAAAGAAAGAAAGAACTATTTGCTACCTATATTGGCCGTATTTATTGGCGCTACCCACGCTACGATTCGATAGGCGACGCGTCGATAATTTGGCGAGTTTTCCAACGTGTCTGTTATCTCCGAGAGGTGGACAGGAATCGAGAGCCGTACATATATAATCCTTGTATCTGGCTAACGTCGCATTTCCTGTTGCATCACCGTCTCTCGTTTTTCATCAGCGGCCAAGGACGCGCAAGATTCTTGCTTACTCCGCGCGATGTATTAAACGACAAATCAGGCAATGACGTTACCTTGGAGAAAAATGCCTCATCGATATATTAACATTGCCACGAGATGTACATATACACATATATATATATATATATATATAAATGTATATATACGCGGAAATGATCGGTTATGCAACGATGTTACGTGTCGCGTTGGAAGAAGAATCGGAATTCTAATAGTAGGGGCGGGGAGAGGTGGTCGGGACACGTCGAAAGGATAGGAAATTCGGGGCGGAGAGGAAACGCGGGGATCGACGCCGGCGATAAGTCTCCGGTAAGGGGGCAGGCCAATTCCGAGCACGATAAATCTCACCGGTTTACCGATCTCCAACGATAATTCCTTCAACTCGTGTCAGCTCGTTAACGAGAAACGTGGCGGCGCCGCGATCGGCCGTCTGCCCTACTACGTGGTCCGTGCGCGGCCACGCAGCGCACGCGAGAATAATGGCGATCGGTCGGAACCAAATCCGACACCTCGAGGGGAACGATACGCGAGTCGCGGGCTCGTCGCGGTTCTCTGCGCTCTACGTCATCGCCCGGTTTACACCGAGAAACATCACGACCGGGACCGGTTCCTTCGACTTGCCCCCCCTCTCTTTCCCCCGCTCTCCTTCTCTCTCTCTCTCTCTCTCGAGACGCGTTCATTTCGTATTCGCGACCGCTCGCCACCAATCTTATTTCCAACGTAAGCCAGACGTAAGAAAACATCGCGTCGGGTTAATCGATGTAATTGCTCCTTCCTCGGGCTAATTTCGAAAGCGCGAGCCTCGCTCGTTTGAGAACAGAGAGATTAAGAGCGCGTTATCGAGGAAGGTAGGAAATATCGCGCGTATCGAGCGAACGTTCGTCCGTTCGTTAATTATATAAGTCGTAGATACGTAATTAAATTTCGCTTAGGAGGAAATGTCGTTAAATGTCTCGAGACGATCGTTTTGAAAATTGCTTTGAAATCGTTTTGTGGAAAATATTAATAGCTGGAAAGATAATAATATGCCACTCCCTACGAATATATATATATATTTATGTATAGGCGTATATGCGCGTTATTCCCCCCTATTGATAACGGGCGCCTCGGCGTCTCGTTTTTTGTTCCTCGTTGTTCCGAGAGATCCATTCACACGGAAACGGAGGCGAGGGCGAAAATTGAGTTTACACTCGTGCACGCACGCGCTACGCAACGCAACGTAACGTAATCTCTGAGGAGATGGAGAGAGGAAAATGTCGGCCGCGATATCTTTCGCTCGGTGGCGAAAGATAGCCGTGCACACGGGCGAATAAAGGTCCGTTCAAAAGAGCGTGTTTTGTTCTCTCCGTGTACGTGTTTAGCAGTTGGCCGGCGAAAGAGAAAACCACCGTGTACGTGCCTCTACGCGCGCCTCGACGAGGCGCGTAAAAATAGAGGCAGGGCCGTTTTATTCGCCGCGGACGAAACAAAGCGGCCGTTTTAGCGGACTGTTCGCCATAAAAATCCGAGTAAGGGATATTTAGACTCGCGCAGGTCTCCCCAAACGCCGGTACAAAAATTCTACGTGACCGAAAACCGAGCGGGATGGAAACTTGCGAGTTTAGTCTACTCTTTTTCCCCCCCCAACCGAAACTCTGCGCCGTTTGCTCGCGCTCGACCCTTTTTTTCTCTCGCTAACTGCCACTCGCGAAATTATTGCCGCGGACTTATCTCTACGATCGTCTCGAGAGGATATAAAAACGAGAGGACGAGAACAAGTTTACCACCACGTATACCTTGTGCCTATATATAAATAAAATTCTCTCGAAATATTAAAGTATAATTAAAATATCGTCCTGGGGATAAGTTTACACTTTGTATATATAATTCGAAATAAAATTTTTACCTTAATTATTACTTAATTAAAATTATCTAATACTAAAGTAATTAAAGTATAATCGTCTCGAGAATGATACGATTTCGAAATATCGAAGTGTACAGTTGAAAAAAGAAAAAAGAAGAAGAAAAATTCAACCGTTCGTTTCAAAACGGTTTTATCTTACACAACAGCGATGAACTTGCAAACGAATTACAATCGTCGGCGGCAGGTGTGCGTGGAATAATGCGAGCGCGGGAAAACCGTCTCCGTATCTAGATGCCGGTGCATCACGGTCGAGCTCCGTTCGGCTAAAATTAACCACCATGGGAACAGGAATTAATGCCACGATCGGGCAAACTTTGAAGCTTAATAATCCGAGAAGGTGTCCGTGTGGACGGAACGTAACGAGAACGCATTGTACTTACTTTCCACCTACCGTAACGCGATACACAACCCACGATGTACAGTGTGATGCGCGTACATTCTGAAATCGCTCTTAAGACAGAGATCCATACACCATTACTCTATCTCTCTCAACCTATCCCCGTACACAATTTTTATTTACTTCATACTTCATTTCTCACTGCATCCAAGTTAAACTTTAATAATAAATTAAATATTTTGCGACAACGAAGATTGTACAAATTCTTCTATTCTCCATATTATCTTTCTTCTTTAAAAAAAGACAAATTGTCCAAACGTCTCAAACACCCTTTCCTCTTTCGTCGCGACTCGGGAAAAAACGAGACGAGGAGGAAGCGGAGGAGGAGCGCGAAGGGCGACCCGACACGAATCGCGTCCTTAAAGAGGACGCGCACGTAGAAAAGAGTCGCACGCACACGCGAGTAACACGCGGCAACATCCCACGCCGGGCGACACGCGCGCGAGAGAGAGAGAGAGAGAGAGAGGAGAGGTAGGGAGAGACCGGATCGAGTTCTCCAGGCAAAAGAGCCGCGGTACGTGGTGGCAATGGTAGTGACGGAGAGGAACGGTGTGCCGTGTGGTCACTAGGGCCAGCGAGGCATCGCCGATGCCACATCGACTCGCGGTACCGAACCGAGAACATCGAGCGATCCAACCACCGAATACCTACCTTCTCTCCCCCCCCACGACTTTTCGCTTCGTAATAAATAAAGAAGACTATCGGTAAGAGAGAGACGAGTAAGAGGCCTCGACGGAGAGAAGACACACGCAGAGAGAGAGAGACAGAGGAACGAGTTTGCAAACGAGGCCGAAGCGCGGCGAGGCTCCAGTCCGGCTCCAACTGTCGCCGCGCGTATTCGTTTCTCGCGCCGATTAATGAGAGATCGGCGGTGAAGGGAAGCTGCGATATCCCGTGAGTGTGATGACGGTGAGGGAGAAGGGCGGAGGGAGGAGCGCGGAGGGCGCGAGGGCCGAGGTGGAGACGGTCGAGGTGGTCTCGTCGTCGAGCGTGGTCGAGGAGGCGAGGCGGATAGTGGAGAGCGAGTCGAGGAGCAGCGTGTACGAGGTGACGAGCCGCGAGCTCGTCACCGATTCCAAGGGTGCGAACGTGGCGGAGTCTGTCCTCGTCCCGAGGACGAGACAGAAGAGGAGGGCTCGTGAGGAAACGGGCGACGTTAAATCGCGTTCCATGGAGACCGTGGTGGAGAAGAGGTCGTCCGAGTCGCGCTCCTCGATCACGGCGGTGAACGGCGCCGTCGGCTCGTCCAAGTCGTACGAAGCGAGCAGCAGGGAGGAGAGCAGGACGCAGCGCGAGGGGGACGGGCGCGCGAGCAGCAGCAGAATTCGCGAGACGAGCGAAAGGTTGGACGAGAACGGGAGGGTGACGAGCACCCGAGGCGTGGAGAGCGAGACGGTCGAGGCGCCTCGAGTCAAATTCGCGGAGGAGGACGCGAATGGGAGGGAAAAGGAGAGGAAGAGAGGCGGCGAGGTGGCGGCCAGGTGCAACAAGCCTGGACAATCGGCGTGGGACGGCACTTTCGTCAGCGAGGGGAGAGAGGCGACGAGGGAGGAGAGCTGCGAGTCCAGCGTTGAAATCTCCTCGAAGGACGCGGTCGACTTCGCTGGGGAGCATCGCAAGAGGGGTGCTCGCCGCTCGAGGCCGGGCGAGTCCGCTTGGGACGGCACGTTCGTGATCGAGAAGACGCCTGAGCCGAGAAAGAGGAACGTGTTCGATTCGACGAGGGTGTTCATCGAGGAAGAATCCGGTCGAAGGAGCAAGGAAAGCAGGGATGGAAAGGTGGCGTCACCGCCTCGCCGAGGAAGAGCGGCGAGGCCCGGCGAGTCGAGCTGGAACGGGGAGTTCGTGCGCGAGAAGGGCGAGGGATGGGGATCAACGGGGGAGAGGACGGTGGTGAGGAGGAGCGAGAAGCGGCACGACTCCGACGTGGACGTGCAAGACGTGACCGAGGAGCAGAACGTGTCCACCGTTTCCGAGTCCTCCGTCTCCTCCTCGTACATCGTGGAGTACGCGACCGCCACGGACGAGAGGAGAAAGAAAGTCGAGAAGGCGAGTTCCGTTTCAGGCGCCATTTTGGAGGAAGACTCGGTCGAGGGAGGCGAGGAGAGGAAAGGGGCGCGGGACACGGCGACGAGGAGTTACAAGCCCGGTCCACGGTCCGCGTGGGACGGTGGTTTCGTTTACGAGAACGCGTCGAAGGGGGAAGAGGGAAGATCGAGCGCCGATCACCGATCGAGCATCGTGATCCGCGACGTGACGGGGGACAGCTCGATAAACGAGGCGGAGATTTCCACGGCTTCCTACGTGGTCGAGCACTCGTCCAGTCAACAGAGCTTCACCGACGTCAGGGACTCGAGCCTGTCCTCGGTCCACGAGACGATCGTGTACGATGTCGTGCGGCCGACCGACTCCTCGACCAGGCAGGAAACATTGGACAAAATTGGAAAAACGACGAAGTCCTCTTCTGGCTCCTCGACCTGGGATGGGACCTTCGTCGCGGAGACGTCGACGGACAGGGTTGGGGACGGCCCTGTGCCGAGATCGAGGAGGCAACGCGTCACCGACGCCACGTTGGACGTTCGCGACGCCACCGAGCGAATCTCCAAAGTTTTCAGCAACTCCATCGTGATGGAGCAGTCGACCGTGCACCACAGCTACTCCGACTCCTCGAATCTCGACTACTCGACCAGCTCCGTGGAGACCGTGATCGTCCGCGACGGCCACCCGGCCGCGGTGCAAAAGTCTGTTACGATCGAGGAGCAGAAGAAATTGGCCGAGAAGAGTGGATTGGCGAGGGGCGAGAGGCCGTCGAAACCGGGCGCCTCCGCGTGGGACGGCTCCTTCGTCCCCGAGAAACCCGATTCTCGTCGCCCGGTGGACAGAAAGGAGGATCTCGGGGAATTGAGTAAGAAGGACGAGCAACCGACTTACGTCACGGAAAAATCTATCACCGTGAAGGACGCCTCGAAGGAAACTTCCGAATTCGTCACCACCACCCTCGAGCGCACCCTCGTCTCCGACGCCTCCGAGAGCCACGATTCCAAATATTCGACGACGATCGTTCGCGAAATCGAGGAGCCAGCCTCGAGACCGGGCGAAAAGGTGGACAGGTCTCTGAGGCCAAGTAAACCGGGCGCCTCGACTTGGGACGGCTCGTTCGTGCGCGAGAAACCGCAGGATCGGTCGAAGAGACCGATCGATGGACGGGAAAAGGGACCCCTTACGGGAGAAGACGGAGAAAGACCGACCTCCCCGTTGCTTATCGGACGCGATGCGACGAAAATTTCGAAGCAGCGCGACACGGCCGATAAAAAGGATAGCACGGATATCGACGCGGCTCGATCCTCTTACGTAATCGATCAATCGTCCAGTTTCACCTCGGTGCAGGACGTTCGCGACGTGGTGGAGGAGCGTGTCATCGGCGAATTCACGAGGGACACGCGTAAGGACGTGGTGAGTAACGAGTAAGCCATTAGTTAATCTATTCGTGGTGGATCGGGGGAGAAGAGGAGGGGAGGGCATAATGGCGAACGTTGTGCTCCTCGGAAGATCATCACACGACGAGGTTTTATTGAATCAACCTCTTGCGTAAAACCGCAACGCGTTTAACGAGAAGATGAAATAATGACGATGTGGGATTTGGCTCGAAGATTTTTTTTTTTGAGAAAGGTCTTCGAACTTTCGTTGGAAAAAGAGAGAGAGAGAGAGAGGGAAAGGAGTTTTATTACAATTTCCCAAAATTATATACAAAATTGTAAAACGATGTTTCGAATATATATATATATAGGTGAATATAGGCAAAGGCGAGCAACACACCTCTCGCGGAAGAGGCTCGGTCAGAGATACTTTCACTTCCAAATCAGGCGAAGGTCATAGGTTCTCGCGCGTTATTCGGTTAAAAATAAAGTTGACGCAATCAGAAACAGTGACAATAATAATAAAGGGGACGGAGAATTGTCGGTGCAGGGTCGATCTGTCGGCGAAACATCTATAAAATTTCCAACTCTTCGCTTCGAGACTTGAGAATCGTCGTTCGTTACATACGATACAAATGCAAAACGAGGAAGAAAAAAAAGTAGAAGTTGAATCTGCGTTTCCTTGCGACTAATTATAGTATCGCGTCACGCACGTCCTTTCGCGTTGAATACGTTTACGTATTTACCGATAAATCCTGTTTGCGTTCCAATTATCAATAGTAATGGATTAGAACGTGTACGTTTCTATATCGTTCCACGAATTGTCGATTTTCTCATACCTTTTCCTAATCTACCTAATAAGTGAACAATTATTTAGACATTTGTGCTATCTATAGTTTCGATAAGTAGAATAAAATTTCGAAAATTTCGTAGTTTGGAAATTTTTCAACTATCGTTGCTCGTTATACGAAAATATATATATATATAAAATCTTATCGCTTTCTTATTTTTCCAAAAAATCGAGATTACAAACATATACATATAGAAAATAATTGATGAATAATTTTCTATCTCGCTACATTACCGATAATAATTCATTCGTATCTAATCGAAAAAAACATCCAATTTTTTTTTACAACTTTTCAAACTTCTTTCGCCAGTCGAAACAATCGAAACAACACTCTGTGTGCACGCGTAAATATCGCATCGAGTTTTCTCTCGTCGGCTCTCAAACCACAAGTCGTAAACATTTCCGTCCACGGGTTCACGAATGTTTAGCAGAAGGCGAGCGTATAATCGTTTTCGAGCCGTAGAGGCGACAGTTTCGACCTCTACGGCTCTAAGTAAACAAGCATACGACCGAGTCGCATACGTACGACTCGTGCCGCTCGTTTAATAAGAGTCAACGGAATATCGAGCGGCGTGTGTCGTGTGCACATTGCGATCACCTGCAATCGACTCGAACGGGGCAAAGCGTATATGCAAAGAGCGATAATGACGGAGGTTGGCCAAGTTCGCGGGTGATCTCATCCCGATTTTTTTTTTCCCCTTCGATCGAGTCACGATCCGTCCGTCAATCCGTCACGCTCGTAGTTTGAAACTGGTTTGACAACCTTTGACCCGATTCCAAAGCTTTCCATTGTGTTTATCTCTCCTCGGAGCACGGAACGAGCACGCTCGAGTCGATCGAGCATCCGAAGAATTTTCGAAGAAAATTTTTTTTTTTTTCTTTCTTTCAACGCTCGTGTCTTTTTCGTGTCTTTGCGATTTCAATTTGCAATTTCGCTTCCAATGCGACGCGTAACGAACAATTACCTTGGTGACCATGTTTGGACGTGATGTCATCGGCCGTCGGTAAGCTGTGCAAATGCGGAACCAATTGAATTTCATGCCGCGATCTCCTTGGTCCCTCTTACTTGACCTCCTACATTGCCTCGTCTGCGACACGAATCCACATACGTTTTTACGCATCGAGCGCTCGTTTCGACTCTGTTTCTTTTTCTTCTTTCCTTCTCCCTCCCCCCTCCTCTCTTCTAGTTTGGATTCGCGCAACTCGCGATCGATGTACAAATACGCGTGACGGATTATCGGTAATATCCAAACTCGTGAATGATGTCATCGAGACCAATCGGAATCCCAAGAATTGCGTATTTGTTTGTCCGACCTTGCCCAGATTGATAACGACGATATTTACGACGGAATCTATGCATAGAATTTGGGAGAATTTCTCGTTAACGAAGGTAAACATCGCGTCGTGTTGTACTATTTGCGCGTAAATAGTAATCGACGATGACACGCCAAGATATTCGATCGATCGAAATTATTATTATCGCGTCACTTATAATTAAAGCGTTTTTAACTTTTTGCTTCCTCTTACGTTATATATATATGTAGCGTTAACGTATGCGCAATCTACTTTCCACACGACGACGATTTTGTCGAAAGTTTTTGGGGAAAATGAAATCGATTCGAAATAAAAGATCCTGTTTGGATTGTTCGCATTTTGCCAAGATCTCCTCTGAACGAGTCATGTTTTTTAATCGATACTTTTTAATTTTTTCATTCCGTTTTTTCTCCAACTATAAACAAGCTATAAATAAACATCTTATATCTACTCGACGACTATCGTATCTAAAGAGTTGAAAATTATTCCCCGGAGGATTGGGTATAGGCAAATAATATTATAATTAAAAGATGTATATATGCAAGAAATAGTGGCAGTAGAACAGGATTTATTCGTCGTTAACGTCGATTATCGAGGTCTCGATGCGGTGGCCGATGAAACGCTTGGCAGTCGATCCCCTTCCTACGAATATCAATTTCTTCCGTGAGCTTGTGAGGTAGGTTCAACAGGTATGCCGAATAAAATTCAACTCCTCGCGGATCTTTTATTTTCTTTTATTTCTTTTCTTTTTTTTTTTTGATCCAATTAACGTAACAATCGAAACCGGACTCTTTGAGCATCTTTAACGAGAACACTCGAGTTAATTGCATGCACGCTCCGCACCGGCCGACTTAATGACGCCAATTTCGAGCCTTCTGCTTTCTTTTTCGCGGCGAAACGAGATTCGCGTTAAGCGAGCATTCGAGAGGAAACGAGAGTATTTTCGTTGAGAGAGTTCGCTCGATCTGGCCGACGGAACACATTGCCGAAATATTAATGGACGATTCTTTCTGAATTCTCTCGACGTTACGAGGAAACGGTCGACCGTTAATCTCTGCTACTGTCTGAAAGAACAGCTGTCGTTAAGAAAGTTTGAATCGTCAAAGATCACGCGACTCACCTCGTTGTAACTGGAAATGCACGGAAAATAACCTGGTATTGGCAACAAATGCGGTCGCGTGACGGCAGCGTCCTTGTCGAGAGTAACAGAAAAGAGCCCTGTTTTTCGATTATTCGTTCAAACACACGATGGTCTGTGCATTTTGCTCATATCAGGCCACGCTTCGCCTCGACGTGTACGTAAACTCGCGTAATAGCGATGTTGTTTCGAGTTTACACGACGTTTGTGCTCATTCGATAACGTGTTACTATCTGAAACGTTGATTGAACGGAGCTATTGCGATAATCTAACCTAACATAACCTATATCTCTGGATTAGGTAGACACAGGACTTTAAATGCAAATATCGGACAATTCGTCTAAAATAAAGATTCGAAAGTGAACAACAAAGTGCACCTCTATTTTCGATAAAATGGCAATAACGAGGAATAAACTTGTCCAATAACAAAAATGAACTACCAATCGCGCGATAGATAGTTTCGTCGTCGCACGATTACACTACTGTCATGCGATTTATAATTCGTTGATATTTTAATGACCGGAGAATTAATTGAATTCAATCACTGCTAATTGAATATAAATAAATAATAAAATAAAACTTTCGTACCGCACGGGCGAATCGAACGGACTTTAATTGCGCGTTCAGCGTTCACGACACTCTTCGCGATGGCACGAAAGATGGTGCCACTCTCCAATATTCTGGTTAATAGACGTCGCGTAGAATTTCTCGGGAAGGAAACGATCGAAAATTGACACGATAAACCGACGTGGTTCCTCGCTAATATCGATACAGAAACCCGTGGCTGAATGACCACGGGTATAAAGGCTCCCCCTTTAACGTTATTAGCAAATGTTGCTTGCCTTGTTATCGAATTATAACGTTAAGCCGGGGAACGAACGTGCTTGCCAAGTATAATGATCAACGCTAACGAACCGAAAAGAGATATACACGTGGAGATATTTCAAAGCGACACAGCCTGTGTACGCGCGTAATTGCAAGGGAAATACGTGATTCGAGAAATTTCGCTCTAAATTCGTCGAGGGAATTCCATCGGCCGATTTTCACGGTTGTATCGCATAACCTATCTGCTGCTCGACCAATCGTTGATTCGTTCATTTTTGAAATGGCGGGACATCTCTGATACGCCGGCTCGAATTGTTTTCAACGGTATTCGGAGGGGAAGCGACAGGTATTCGCCGCGAAAACGATGCTCGGAATTAAATAATTCAACGAGTAATTTTGCCGAAGCGGGCTCGAACCTCGAGGATGACCTTTGAATAATATTTCCACCGTCGATTTCGATCAATTATATTCGTTTAATAATCCTACCTATTTCGACATTTTCAATTTCGACCGAAAATGAAATCGTGAAACTTTCGTTCCCTATCGTGTCGCGAGATTCGTTTTTAATATTTTCCTTCGAATGGAAAGGAAGAAGGGGAGGGGAACCAAGGATCTTTTACACGATCCTTGTAATCTTTAAATGAATGCCGAAAATATCTCTTTGTTCGATTATTCGATAATTAATATCGAAATTTTTACACTTTCACTCGCGTGAGATTCCTTTGTAACCTTTAATATCTTCGAACAGAAAATTTTACGTTTTTATAGTTATATACGTGACCTCTGTACTTTTGAGTGACGCTTAGAATACTTTTACGATTCAACACTTGCCCACAAATTACGTATTCTTTTTCTTTCTTATGAAATAAAAAATCATACTTTCACTCCGTATCATAAAATTCGTTTTCATTAAAATTCTCTTTCTTTCGAATAGAAATTCAATGTTCCCTCTGCTACAAGTTGTCTCGTTCGATTTAACACAAGATTCATCGACAATTCGCGTTTTTCCACGATCTGGAAATTATTCGCGTAATAACTCAAACAAAGAAATTGTCGAGAACAGGATTAACCGAATATCTGAATTTCGTCAACGATCCCAATGGATCGTTTTTCTCCAGATTTTCTCTCGCGAAAATCTCCGGTCTAAAACGAGATTCCAACGTGCAAACACGAACGTGAACACGAATCTACGAGGAATGCTCTCGTAAGGACACGTCTCTGTAAAGAGAAAACCGAATCCTCCCAGATGGCGGGGCGGCAAAGATGGCTGGCTCGTGTTATGCGACACGATGCGAGCGTGTGCAGAAACGCCATCTGGCCCGATCTCGCGTTACCCGCATTCCGTCGAGACAAGCACCGTTTTTAATCCGCCATATATTATTGTTGTTATTCGACGATTCTGTCCTCCGATTAATCTCCTTTCCTTTCCTCGCAGAGAAAATCACTCGTCTCGTCGAATTAAAGGACGAGAGAATTTTGCGGCTTCGAGCCGAGAATCGTTACAAACAAAAGGTTACGGTTCCTAGCTATCCTCCAGCGTATAAAATGGAGCGCGTGTCGAGTGTCGTGCGACGCGTTTTCGACCGTGAACGACTCGAATTTTCTACCCGTTCTATCTAGTTGAATTTAACAGCCTCAGTGGATCTCATCTTGGACTCTTTCCTCTCTCCACGAATCCTCCTTACAAATAGCGCGTTGTACGTGTCGCAAACCGGTTTGTAATTAAACATTCGCGGCTCATTTGTCAACTGAAAGTACCAACTGTGACTAGTAAGACAATAGATAGACGGAACGTTTCGATTAGCGTAATTGTTTGCGAGGATCGAGATTTCCTTGATAACAAAGCACGAGGGAAGATTCTCAAGTTTCTCGTTTCTCCACAGAGATACCGAATACAAAAATAAAATTTTCTCGATGTTAACTTTCCAATTGAACTTATTACCTAAAATTGTCGAAGAGAAAACCGCTTCGAGCATCATGTATAATTAAATATATAGACGAAAGTGTCGTGCGTTGAGTTTGAAATTCTCTAATTTAACCTAACCTAAATTCGTGCTCCTGTTTCGCAGAGAGATGTCATCGAGAAGTCGACGAGCGAGTTTATCGACAAAGAGCAGGTGACTAGCATGGTGGCGCGGGATGTCGTCGACGACATCAGATACGACGGATTCGCCGCCACCTCCACTCCGCGCAAGGAATCGCCGGAACGACCCGGCTACCCCCGCGGAATTCCCGGATTGCGGGAGGAGGAGCGGGGGCCAAAAGCGATCTCCGCCGCTGGGAAACCGAGCCGGCCACCATCGCGGCAGAGGGAACGGAGCCCTGTGGAGAGGTGAGGGGATTAATTGGAAAAATTAAGTTATTTTTAATTCGATGGGAGAAGCTTGGAACTATTGAAATTTCCAAACTCTTCAGCATCGATGAGTGACGATTTTTTTGGAATCCTGAAACTTTTTACGTGGAATAATATGACGTCGAAAAGATTTTCTTATTTGTTATTTGAAAGATTTACATCTTGAGCGAGTTTAACAGTCATTGGAATAGAAATAAGAAAAAAATATAAGAATAATAAAGATAGCGAGAGTTAATAGGAAATAAGAAAGATGAAAAGACATATTACTACACTATATTTGCCTTGACAAATCTTGGTAATTGCTTTCGTAAAATATCACGCAAAAACAACGATATAAAATATATAAATATTTTAATATTCGATAAATTTTTTTCTTTACACGTAAAGATAATAAATACGATAAAATACAAAACACGTTAATTCGCTCGTGAAATCGTTTTAAGAAATTTCAGCGAACGTGCCGATTCGATAGATTCGAAAAAATCAAGCAATATATATATTCGAAGGATATATTTCTATATAAATTCGACAGTCGCTCCCTCTTCCAATCGTTGCCAAGAACCAAGAACGAATCGAGCGAAAACATTCAAATTTCAGACGTAGCGACTCGAGGCCACAATCGCCACAGGGCAAACCTCGAGACTATGTTTCGCCTACGGGGAAGCCGACGGGTGGCGACGAGGGGTCGGCGAAGGCAGGCGGGAAGCCGGCAAGAGGAGATCAGACGCCCGATTCCCTCGAGGAGGACGACGCCCGCCAATTACCGGCCAAACTACCCGACATATTGTCCAAGATCCCCCTGAAGGAGCAATGCATATGCGAGCTATGCACCTGTGGGTAAGCGGATGACAATCGCCATATATTTTCACTTCGGTTTTCTCAAACATTTTTCCCGAATCAATTTATCTTATCCCGAACGCGCTTACACAACTGCGTGTACAACTGTGTGTCGGAAACGTGACCCACTTTCCAGCCTCGAAACGAGATTTCGTGAATATACGAAAGAATGCGAATTAACGGTTTCAATTTCTCTATGGTCGACGAGGCTTCGTTTTCTTTTTTCAGCTATTCCGTTGACGATCGGCCCGATAGAGGAAATTATCAAATCTCTGAGATTTTTAGCAATTTGAATATCAAGTTTTCGATTCCTTTTCTAATTATACTAGCATAAGAAACTATTATCGATACAATTACTATTACGATATTTTTATTTTGGACGTGAATAGTAATGGTGGAAACAAATGACGCGAGACATCGTTCTTCTGACCATCAGCGCGACTCGCGACTTACTAAAATATCGGCAGAGAAGTACACTCGATGTACAGCGCCGCGCGTGGCCTGAACGAGATTTCGTTGGAAACACGCGTTAAAACGAGTAAAGTGAAGGGAGAGGGGATAGTTGATTAATGGCGCTCCTTGTTTTTTTTTTATTACGGATTTAATTTTCTACCTCGAAGGGATGAGTAATATCGGTTGAATCGTGTTACCCAATCGGTTCGATCGCTATCGAAAAATCACGTTTCCGCACCACGGCGTATGTCGAGTTGCATCGAGTTGCTGTCATCACGATCGCGCATGCGTCAGCCTCACGCGTCGCAAAGAATCTTGCAAGACGTTTCAAACCTACGCCATATATCCGTTTCGTCTCGCTATTCAATTTCGCTATATAAGTTGAAGAAAAAAAATAGGATTTCCTTTCTTCCTCTTTTTTTTTTAATTTTTAACGCTATTGTTCCGATCCTCGAATTGATCAATCCTTTTATATCTCTCACGTATCCCGTAGAAAATCTTACGTTTCAATACGCGATTGTTTCGATTCTAAACGTGATCGTATATTTTAATAGATCTTGCTAATTTCGAGAGGATTAAACTTTGATCATTTTCTATTAAATACCGCAGAAAATCTTAAAAAATTACGAGATCCGTTTCAATACTGAATTAAAGAAAAGATCGTTCTAATTTTTAACGTGATTCTATATTTCGATCTGGTTAATTTCGAGAGGATTATATTTTAATTATTTTTTATCTCTTAAATATCGCAAAAAACTTAAAAAACCACGCGAGATCCGTTTCAATACTGAATTAAAGAAAAGATAGGGTTACTTTAATTCTTAATGTAATCGTATTTTTTTAAAATAATTTCTCTCAAGTATCGCAAAAAATCTCACAAAACTTTGTAATAAATTAAATAATAAAGAATCGTTCTAATTTTCAATGATCATACTTTCCAACAAGATATCTCGTTATTTTGAATTAAATTTCCTCGCGTATCTCTTACGTGTCGCAAACAATCTTTCAAGATCCACGATTTCAACGATTACAAATAATTTAAAGGAAAGATCCCTGTAATTTTTAACACGCGATCGTAAGAGATTTCGTTCGAAAGGGGTTAAATCTCGGCCGCGATTGATATTCCACAAACGTGTACGAAATTCTCGATCGAACGTATACATACATACATATACATATACACCTGTATCACCTTTATCTGTTGTGCGTATCTGTTGGCTCGAAGCCCGAGGGTATCGAAACGTCGGCCAAGTATGGCCTCGAGGCCCTCAACCGTATTATGAAACAAGTTGTATTATGCAGATGAAGGGAAACGCACGCGCCGCTGAAAACTGGGACACCAGACAAGCCCTTTTACGGGAGCTTGTTCCCGGCCAATCGCGATCCGCCTCTCCGCTTCCCTTCCTTATTCGAACCTTCTTCTTTCTGCTCTCCTCCCCCTCCTCCTCCTTCAAGCGCGCTCGCGAAGGTGATCGCGGTTGAAAATTTTTAAAGGAGAAGGTGATCCGCTCGCGATCCAAGGATAGCCTCGACTGATTTTCTTCGCCCGAAAAATCGATGCGACGAGAAGAGGAGGAGGAAGAAGAAAAAGAATCAGTTTTTTCGTTTCCATACGTGGAACAAGAATGATTCAAGAGTGATTCGGATTGCAACGAAGTCGAAAGCATATCGTGTCGAGCTTTATTTATTTGTTTCTTTTTTTTTTTAATCCAAGGACAACGTTCTGGAATTACACGCTCAAAGGAGGGGGGAAGAAGAAGAAGAGAGGAAAGAAAAACTTGGGAATCGGGTCAAGACGATCGTTCCATTCCCGATTATATCATCTCTCCTTCCAATTCGCTTTCGTTACCATTTTAATTCCGTTTTCGGTTCGTGTTTAATATTTATCAAGGATCCAATTGAAGATTGAGAGAGAGAAAAAGGAACGCTTGACCCGAATGGAACCGAGATCGAGATGGGAAATTGGTTGCACTATTCGATCCACTCGATCGTAGTTTTTCTATTTATTCTTTGTTCTTCGTTCGTATAAACGAACGAGCGAGAAGATTATCGAGGATGATTCGAATCTTTGACGAAGGATTTATTGGGAAAAATTCGGGGACTGATGTACATATAAATATTCTGGAGGAGGGTGAATAACACGTGTTATTCAAAGGATCGAATATTCGATCGAGTCGAGTCCTCTCTGTTCCGAGTCGAAATTTGCCGCGCGTGCGCCCGCTTTTCTTTTTTGTTTTTGTATCAAATCCTTTCACGGGACGATGGATTCAAACGCATCGCGAAATCTCTCTGTTTGACAAGTTTCCAATTTCTAAATGGCCTCCAACTGAACTCCCTTTCCAAAAAACGCCTCGTTAATGGCGCCGATAAAACATCCAAACAATTTTAATTCGATATTTACGCTTTGCTTTAAATTTTCTTTTTTTTTAACGATTCTGACGAACGATAAATTTTGTTTTCTTTTTTTTTGGGGAGGGGCTTGTCTTTCCTTTTTAGAATAAAAAGAAAAAAAAATCTTGGAAATCGAATTGATTCCAAACTTTTTAATAGTGGAAGGAAAAATTGAAAATTTCGAGTTTTTGAAACGATTATCTATCGATAGGTGTAATATATTTTTAGTAGTTGATTTTGTCGGGCGAGTCTGTCGATATTAAACGCAAAGGCAAAGGGTTGAAAAGAGGGGAGGGAGAACGCGCGTTGGCATTTTGACAAGCTCGATTCACCTTAATTGACATGGAGATTGAGGTATCGATGTTTCCTTGTTAATTACCAATTACACCGAAATAATAAATATCGGGAGACTCGTGTCGAGTATAACGCGGAGGCGAGACGAAAAAGAGTGGAGAAAATAGTTTAGAAAATGCGATTGATCTCTAAACAGATCTCTACTTTCAATCAATTAATGGAATTTGTTAATGGAATTTATTAATGGAAATTGTGATTAATGTTTTATCAGATTTGACTTCGTAAATATCCGCGTATAGAGTCAGTCCAATGACAATTCCTCAAGAATTGTGTGTATTTCCATAATCTGCTCGTTGCAAATTTTCCCTTCGTTTTCTTTTTCTTTTATTCTTTGCTTCCCTTCAACGAGTCACGTCACATAAAATCTAAAAAGTAAAAAGTATTTACATTAATTAAACAACGTAACAATTCCTCAAAATTGTGTGTATTTCCACAATCTTCGATCTCGTTGCAAATATTTTCTCTTCTTTTCTTTTTCTCTAACAATTCCTTAAGAATTGTGTGTATTTCCATAATCTTCTCGTTACAAACATTTATTTTCCATTTTTTTCTTTTTTCTCTTTGTTTTTCTCCAATGAGTCACGAATAAAATCTAAAAAATAAAAAATGTTTCAATTACTGAAACATATGCAATTCCTCAAAATCGTGTATATTTTCATAATCTTCTCAAATATTTATTTTCTCTTCGTTTTCTTTTTCTTTTCCTTTGCTTTCGTCCAACGAGTCACGAATAAAATCTAAAAAGTAAAAAGTATTTATATTACTCAAACAACGTAATAATTCCTCAAAATCGTATGTATTTCCACAATCTTTGTTCTCGTTGCAAATATTTTCTCTTCTTTTCTTTTTCTCTAACAATTCTTCAAGATCGTGTATATTTCCATAATCTTCTCAAACATTTATTTTCTCTTCTTTTCTTTTTTTCTTTTTCTTTACTTTCCTTCAACGAGTCACGAATAAAATCTAGAAAATAAAAAGTATTTATATTACTCAAACAACATAATAATTTTCTCGTTGCAAATATTTATTTTCCATTTTTTTCTTTTTTTCTTTGCTTTCCTTCAACGAGTCACGAATAAAATCTAGAAAATAAAAAGTATTTATATTACTCAAACAACATAATAATCTTCTCGTTGCAAATATTTATTTTCCATTTTTTTTTTTCTTTACTTTCCTCCAACGAGTCATGAATAAAATCTAGAAAATAAAAAATATTTATATTACTCAAACAATTCCTCAAAATCGTATGTATTTCCACAATCTTCGTTTTCATTGCAAATATTTTCTCTTCTTTTCTTTTTCTCTAACAATTCCTCAACATCTTATATATTTCCATAATCTTCTCGTTGCAAATATTTATTTTCCCTTCCTCTCTTTCTTTTTCCTTTGCTTTCCTCCAACGAGTCACGAATAAAATCTCTAAAAGAAAGTAAAAGTAAAACGTGTTTCGATTACAACGAACCATATGCGTGAAATAGAACGAAGCAAAATAACTCGTGCTCGCACAACGATCACGCGCGTGACCAGGATGACGTTCACCGTTCAATATCACCCAGTTTATCAATGAACCCCCCTCTCAATCTCCAATTAACATTCCTCCCTCTCGTAACCCACAAAATTGCCCTCGTCGAAAGAATCCCCCCCTCTCTCCAACTTTTCATTCCATTTCCGAAATGGAATTTTTCCAGACGACACCGTTGCCCCCACAATCTGGTCGCGCAGGACCACCTGGAAATTCCGCGGGACGAGCCGGTGCACGCGGTCACCTCTTACCGCGAGGAATTCGACGAGAAACGCGTGGACAGGCAGACGGTGTACCACCACGAGGACCACCTTCGAATGGAGGGAGATTTCGCGGGGGAGAGGCGTGCGGACTACGTGGCGACGAGGGGCGAGAGGGCGCCGGTGAGGAAGCCGCAGGACAACTTGAGGCCTGAGGGCGAGTTCGTGGGCAGGGTGAGGGAGGAGGCGCCCACGAAGGGGGAGAGGGCGGTGGTGAAGAGGCCGCGGGACAACCTGAGGCCGGAGGGCGAGTTCGTGGGCAGGGTGAGGGAGGAGGCGCCCACGAAGGGCGACAGGGCGCCCATCACCAGGCCCAGGGACAATCTAAGGCCAGAAGGGGAATTCGACAGTGAGATTTCTATTCTTTTCGCAAAACAGAAAAACAAAAATTTCGTCACGATTCTTGTCTTACCTGTTTCTCTTTCTTCGAAAAGGTACCATAACCACGGAGCTGGTGTTCACCGGCACCCCCGGCGAACGGCCTAGCCCGATACGTCGCAACACTTACACCAAGGTCGAGGGAGAATTCGTCGATTCGACGACCACGAGATCGGAATACGTGGACCATCGAACGGTGGAACGAGCGGAGATCGTCAAGCGTACGGACAACCTCACGGTGGGAGAGGGTGAATTCACGGTAGGTGGAGGGAAAGGAGATAAAATTGATAAAATTGATAAAATTGCTCGGGTTGAAGAAAAGGTTGGCTTTAAGGAAGGTTTAACAATTTCTCTTTAATCTCGGGTTTAATCGCTGACGAAAAATTTTGCGGCAGGGTACCTCTCGTCTCAAGGAGGATTTCCACACGTACGACGCGGTGGAGAGAGAGCCG
Source organism: Apis mellifera (assembly GCF_003254395.2). Taxonomy (NCBI): domain Eukaryota; kingdom Metazoa; phylum Arthropoda; class Insecta; order Hymenoptera; family Apidae; genus Apis; species Apis mellifera. The sequence continues at coordinate 14,697,476 of NC_037639.1, read as the reverse complement.
AGGAGGCGGCTCACGTACACCGAGGAGGAGGAGGAGGGGGAGGAGAGGGATCGCTTTTACGGGAAGACGGACGCGTTGGAGAGCAGCACAACGACACGGGAGGAGTATCGGAGTTTCGATCGGACCGATTACAGAAGCACCGCAGTGATCAGACGGGACGATAATTTGAGGACGGAAGGAACGTTCGAAGGCGTGACCCACGCTAAACGAGACTACGCGGCGCCGCCGGTTACCAAGAGACCCGAGCCTCAGAAGCCCAAGGATAATTTGAGGCCCGAAGGACTGTTCGAAGGTCGACCAAAAGACGATTACGCGCCGAAACGAGGAGAAAGACCGGAAGTAAAGAGACCGGAGGACAATTTGAGACCGGAAGGACCCTTCGAGGGAAGACCTAAGGATGATTATAAGCCGACCAGAGGAGAAAGGGCTGATGTGAAGAGGCCCGAAGATAACTTGAAGCCGGAAGGACCGTTCGAAGGGCGTCCAAAAGACGATTACGCGCCGAAACGAGGGGAAAGACCGGAAGTAAAGAGACCGGAGGACAATTTGAGACCGGAAGGACCATTCGAGGGAAGGCCTAAGGACGATTTCTCGCCAAAAACAGTCGAACGTCTGGAGGTGAAGAAGCCTCAGGACAACTTGAGACCGGAAGGTCCCTTCGAAGGAAGACCTAAGGAAGATTACAAGCCAACTAGAGGAGAAAGGGCCGATGTGAAGAGGCCTGAAGATAATTTGAGACCGGAAGGTCCCTTCGAAGGCCGACCAAAGGACGATTACAAGCCAACTAAAGGAGAAAGGGCTGATGTTAAGAAGCCTGAAGACAATTTGAAGCCCGAGGGACTATTTGAGGGAAGGCCTAAGGATGATTATTTGCCGAAACGAGGGGAAAGACCGGAAGTAAAGAGACCTGAAGACAATTTGAAACCGGAAGGACCATTTGAAGGAAGGCCTAAAGATGATTACAGACCAACTAGAGGAGAAAGAGCTGATGTGAAGAGGCCTGAAGACAATTTGAAGCCTGAAGGACCATTTGAAGGAAGGCCTAAGGATGATTACAGGCCAACTAGAGGAGAAAGGGCTGACGTGAAGAGGCCTGAAGACAACTTGAGACCGGAAGGACCATTTGAAGGAAGGCCTAAGGATGATTACAGGCCAACTAGAGGAGAAAGGGCCGATGTGAAGAGGCCTGAAGATAATTTGAGACCGGAAGGTCCCTTCGAAGGCCGACCAAAGGACGATTACAAGCCAACTAGAGGAGAAAGGGCTGACGTGAAGAGGCCTGAAGACAACTTGAGACCGGAAGGACCATTTGAAGGAAGGCCTAAGGATGATTACAGGCCAAAAACAGCGGAGCGTCCCGAAGTCAAGAAGCCTCAGGATAATTTGAGACCGGAAGGCCCCTTCGAAGGGCGTCCAAAAGACGATTATTCGCCGAAACGAGGAGAAAGGCCGGAAGTAAAGAAGCCGGAAGACAACTTGAGACCGGAAGGACCTTTCGAGGGAAGGCCTAAGGACGATTACAGGCCAATTAGGGGAGACAGAGCGGATGTGAAGAGACCTGAAGACAATTTGAGACCGGAGGGGCCGTTCGAAGGAAGACCCAAAGACGATTTCGTGCCGAAAATCGCGGAACGGCCAGAAGTAAGGAAACCGCAGGACAATTTGAGACCGGAAGGACTATTCGAAGGCCGTCCTAAGGACGACTACAAGCCAACCAGAGGAGAAAGAGCCGATGTGAAGAGGCCTGAAGATAATTTAAAGCCTGAAGGACCCTTCGAAGGAAGACCTAAGGACGATTTCTCACCGAAACGAGGGGAAAGGCCGGAAGTAAAGAGACCGGAGGACAATTTGAGACCGGAAGGACCCTTCGAGGGAAGGCCTAAGGATGATTTTTCACCGAAACGAGGGGAAAGGCCGGAAATAAAGAGACCAGAGGATAATCTTCGTCCAGAAGGACCGTTCGAGGCACGGCCTAAAGACGATTACAAGCCAACCAGGGGAGAGAGGGCCGACGTGAAGAGGCCTGAAGACAATTTGAAGCCCGAAGGACCCTTCGAAGGAAGGCCTAAAGACGATTATAAGCCTACGAGAGGAGAACGAGCCGACGTGAAGCGTCCAGAAGATAACCTAAAACCGGAAGGACCTTTTGAAGGAAGGCCCAAGGACGATTACAAGCCAACCAGAGGGGAGAGGGCTGACGTGAAACGGCCCGAGGACAACTTGAAGCCCGAAGGACCCTTCGAGGGTCGTCCAAAGGACGATTTCTCGCCGAAGATAGCCGAACGTCCCGAAGTGAAGAAGCCTCAGGACAATTTGAGACCCGAAGGTCCTTTCGAGGGTCGTCCAAAGGACGATTACAAGCCAACCAGGGGAGAAAGGGCTGATGTGAAGAGACCTGAAGACAACTTGAGACCGGAAGGACCCTTCGAAGGAAGACCTAAGGACGATTTTACTCCGAAAACTGCTCAACGTCCAGAAGTGAAGAAGCCACGAGACAACTTGAGGCCCGAGGGAGAATTCGAAGACCGACCCAGGAGCGAGTACACCCCTGGCGAGAAACGTACGCCGATTAGACACCCGGATAACTTGTACCCCGAAGGGGAATTCGAGAGACCGTTCCACATTCCTTACGGTCCTGGCGAGAGAGCGCCGATCGTGCGACATCCGGACAATCTCTTCCCCGAAGGAGAGTTCGCGGATAGGCAACGCGTCCCGTTCACCCCTGCAGAACGTAGAACTCCTATTAAACACGATGACAATATTCGTCCCGAGGGACCGTTCGAAGGCCGACCAAAGGACGATTACAAGCCTACGAGAGGAGAACGCGCCGATGTAAAACGTCCAGAAGATAATCTAAAACCGGAAGGTCCATTCGAAGGAAGGCCTAAGGATGACTTTTCGCCGAAGACAACTGAGCGTCCCGAAGTGAAGAAGCCTCAGGATAATTTGAAGCCCGAAGGTCCATTCGAAGGAAGACCTAAAGACGATTACAAGCCTACGAGAGGAGAACGAGCCGACGTGAAGCGTCCAGAAGATAATCTAAGACCGGAAGGACCCTTCGAAGGAAGGCCAAAAGACGATTTCTCGCCAAAAACAGCCGAACGTCCAGAAGTGAGGAAGCCTCAGGATAATTTGAGACCCGAAGGTCCCTTCGAGGGTCGTCCAAAAGACGACTACAAGCCAACCAGAGGAGAAAGAGCCGATGTGAAGAGACCTGAAGACAACTTGAAACCGGAAGGACCCTTCGAAGGAAGACCAAAAGATGATTTCTCGCCAAAAACAGCCGAACGTCCAGAAGTGAGGAAGCCTCAAGATAACTTAAAACCTGAAGGCACGTTCGAGGGTCGTCCAAAGGACGATTACAAACCAACCAAAGGCGAACGTGCAGATGTGAAGCGTCCAGAGGATAACCTAAAACCTGAAGGTCCGTTCGAAGGAAGGCCTAAAGACGATTATAAACCAACCAGGGGAGAACGAGCCGACGTGAAGCGTCCAGAAGATAACCTAAAACCTGAAGGACCCTTCGAGGGTCGTCCAAAGGACGACTACAAGCCAACCAAAGGCGAACGTGCCGATGTGAAGCGTCCAGAGGATAACCTAAAACCAGAAGGACCCTTCGAGGGTCGTCCAAAGGACGATTTCTCCCCGAAGCGAGCGGAGCGTCCAGAAGTGCGACGGCCGGAGGACAATCTGCGCCCCGAGGGTGACTTCGAGAGACCGGAGAAGCCTTTGGTCGGTCCAGCTGAAAGACGTAGCCCTATCAAGCACCCCGACAACCTTCGCCCCGAAGGAGAATTCGTTGGCAAGCCAAAAGACGACTTCACGCCTACCAAAGGGGACAGAGCCGTGGTGAAGAGGCCTGAAGACAACCTTCGCCCCGAAGGACCTTTCGAGGCTCGTCCCAAGGACGACTATCGACCGGTTCGAGGCGAGCGAATCGAGATCGTGAGGCGCGGCGACAACCTTCGAATGGAGGGCGACATGGAGACTTATCGCTCGAGGGACGAGTACGCCGAGTTCCTGGTCCGCGAGAGGACCGAGGTGACCAAGTATCGGGACAACCTGAGGATGGAGGGCGAGTTTATCGACGTGAGAACCAGGGACGATTTCAAGATTGTGAGAGGAGAACGCGTGGACGTGGTCAGGCATCCAGACAATCTGAAGCCGGAAGGTCCTTTCGAGGCGCGGCCAAAGGACGACTATTCGCCCCCGAAGATGGTGGAGAGACCGGAGGTAAAGAAGCCGGAGGATAATCTGAAGCCGGAGGGAGATTTCGTCGGCAGGCCGAGGGAGGAGGCGCCGAAACACGGCGAACGTGCGCCGATCAAGAAGCCTCGGGATAATTTGAGACCAGAGGGTGAGTTCGAGAGGCCAGAGAGGAAACCAGTCGGCCCAGCTGAGAAGAGGACTCCTATCAAACACGAGGATAACTTGAAACCTGAGGGAGAATTCGAGAGACCGAAACAGGAAGAGTTTAAACCGGCAGAGAAACCGATTATAAAGAAACCTAAAGATAATCTTTATCCCGAAGGAGAATTTCAAGTTCCTGAGAAGAAACCTGTCACCCCTGCCGAAAGAAGAACACCGATTAAACATGAAGACAATTTGAAACCTGAAGGAGAATTCGAGAGGCCTAAACCTGAAGAGTTTAAACCGGCAGAGAAACCGATCGTGAAGAAACCTAAAGATAATCTTTATCCAGAAGGAGAATTTCAAGTTCCTGAGAAGAAACCTGTTACTCCTGCCGAAAGAAGAACCCCCATAAAACATGAGGACAACTTGAAACCTGAAGGAGAATTCGAGAGACCCAAACATGAAGAGTTCAAACCTGCGGAGAAACCGATCGTGAAGAAACCGAAAGATAATCTTTATCCAGAAGGAGAGTTCGAGGTCCCAGAGAAGAAACCTATTGGTCCTGCCGAAAGAAGAACACCGATCAAACACGAAGACAATTTGAAACCTGAAGGAGAATTCGAGAAACGGAAACCGGAAGAATTCAAACCGGCAGAGAAACCGATTGTGAAGAAACCAAAAGACAATCTGAAACCGGAGGGCGAATTTGCGACTCGACCTAAGGAGGAAGCTCCGCGAAAAGGCGAAAGAGCGGACGTGAAGAAACCCAAGGACAACCTTTATCCCGAGGGTGAATTCGAAATTCCCGAAAAGAAACCCGTCGGCCCTGCCGAAAGAAGAACCCCTATCAAACACGAGGATAATCTACGTCCCGAGGGCGAGTTCGAGAGACCACAACCTGAACAGTTCAAACCTGCCGAGAGACCCGTCGTCAAGAGACCAACCGACAATCTTTATCCCGAAGGAGAATTCGAAGTCCCCGAAAAGAAACCTATTGGTCCTGCAGAAAGAAGAACCCCCATAAAACACATGGATAATTTAAAACCAGAGGGCGAGTTTGAAAGGCCCAAACATGAAGAATTTAAACCTGCCGAGAAACCGATCATGAAGAAACCTAAAGATAATCTTTATCCAGAAGGAGAATTCGAGGTCCCTGAGAAGAAACCTATTGGTCCTGCCGAAAGAAGATCACCAATCAAGCACATGGATAATTTGAAACCTGAAGGAGAATTCGAGAGACCCAAACATGAAGAGTTCAAACCTGCAGAGAAACCGATCGTGAAGAAACCGAAAGATAATCTTTATCCAGAAGGAGAGTTCGAAGTCCCAGAGAAGAAACCTATTGGTCCTGCCGAAAGAAGATCACCGATCAAGCACATGGATAATTTGAAACCTGAAGGAGAATTCGAGAAACGGAAACCGGAAGAATTTAAACCAGCAGAGAAACCGATCGTGAAGAAACCTAAGGACAATCTCTATCCAGAAGGAGAATTCGAAATCCCCGAAAAGAAACCTGTCAGCCCTGCAGAAAGAAGAACACCAATAAAACACATGGATAATTTGAAACCTGAAGGAGACTTTGAAAGACCCAAACATGAAGAATTCAAACCTGCCGAGAAACCAATCGTGAAGAAACCTAAGGACAATCTTTATCCAGAAGGAGAATTCCAAATTCCTGAGAAGAAACCTGTCAGCCCTGCAGAAAGAAGAACACCAATAAAACACATGGATAATTTGAAACCAGAAGGCGACTTCGAAAGACCCAAACCTGAAGAGTTCAAACCTGCAGAGAAACCGATCGCGAAGAAACCAACGGACAACTTGAAGCCGGAGGGCGAGTTCATCGGTCGTCCGAGGGAGGAAGCGCCGACGAGGGGTGAGCGAGCGGAAGTAAAGCGTCCGGAGGACAACTTGAAGCCGGAGGGCGAGTTCGACAGGCCTCGTCCCAGAAGGATCGGCCCTGCCGAGAGGAGGACGCCGATCAAGCACCCCGACAACTTGAAACCGGAGGGCGACTTCGTCGGCAGGCCGAAGGAGGAGGCGCCGAAGCGTGGCGAGCGAGCGGAGGCGAAGAAACCGAGGGACAACCTTCGCCCGGAGGGCGACTTCGAGAGGCCGGAGAGGAGGGGCAGGGTTAAACCCTGCGAGAAGCGCAGCCCGATCAAGCACCCCGACAACCTTCGCCCCGAGGGAGACTTCGTCGCCAAGCCGAAGGACGACTTCACGCCCACCAAAGGGGACAGAGCCGTGGTGAAGAGGCCTGAAGACAATTTGAGACCGGAAGGACCCTTCGAGGCTCGCCCCAAGGACGACTATCGACCGGTTCGAGGCGAGCGAATCGACATCGTGAGGCGCGGCGACAACCTTCGAATGGAGGGCGACATGGAGACTTATCGCTCGAGGGACGAGTACGCCGAGTTCCTGGTCCGCGAGAGGACCGAGGTGACCAAGTACCGTGACAATCTGAGAATGGAGGGCGAGTTTATCGACGTGAGAACCAGGGACGACTTCAAGGTAGTGAGAGGAGAACGAGCGGACGTGGTCAGGCATCCAGACAATCTGAAGCCGGAAGGTCCTTTCGAGGCGCGGCCAAAGGACGACTATTCCCCCCCGAAGAAGATAGAGAGACCGGAGGTAAAGAAGCCGGAGGATAATCTGAAGCCGGAAGGGGAGTTCGAGAGAAGAGAAACCGAGAAGAAACCGATCTTACCTGCCGAGAAACGTTCCCCGATCAGGCACGAGGACAACTTGAAGCTCCCCGAGGGCGAGTTCGGTCGTCCGAAGGAGGAGCCTGGCAAGAAGAAGCCCAAGGTCGTCGGTCTTCCCGCCGAAAGAAGGACGCCGATCAAGCACCCGGACAACCTTCGCCCAGAGGGCGAGCTCGACATGCCTCGCAGATCTCTCGAGATCGAATCCACGACTCGCAGGAAGCAGGAGCTCGAGCTCAAAACGAGTACTCTGAAAGAGGAGACGAGGCAGGAGGATTCCAAGAGGAGCATGGCGAGGATCGAAATGGAGACCGAGAAGAGGACACCAATCAGGCACCCAGACAACCTTCGCCCAGAGGGCGAGCTGGACATGCCTCGCAGATCCCTGGAGACCGAATCCACGACTCGCAGGAAGCAGGAGCTCGAACTGAAGACGAGCACCTTAAAAGAAGAGATGAGGCAGGAGGATTCCAAGAGGAGCATGGCGAGGATCGAAATGGAGACCGAGAAGAGGACACCAATCAAGCATTTAGACAACCTTCGCCCAGAAGGCGAGCTCGACGTGCCTCGCAGATCCCTGGAGATCGAGTCCGCGACTCGCAGAAAACAGGAGCTCGAGCTCAAAACAACGAGCACCTTAAAAGAGGAGACGAGGCAGGAGGTGACGGTGAGGACGGAGGATTGCAAGAGGAGCGTGGCGAGGACGAGAACTGAGATAGAAACCGAGAGGAGGACGCCGATCAAGCACCCAGACAACCTTCGCCCCGAGGGTCAGTTCGCCCAGCGGGCGAGGACGCCCGCGCCGGCGCGTGGCGAAAGAACTGCGGCGAGGAAGCCCAGAGACAACCTTCGGCCCGAGGGCGAGCTGTACGCTGCGGCGAAGGACGACTTCGGGCCGAAGAGGGGCGACCGTCCCCAGGCGAGGAAGCCCCGCGACAACCTTCGCCCAGAGGGCGACATGGAGGTGGTGGTCGCCTCCTCGAGGCAGGACTACTCCGCGGGGCATCAGGCGAGTGTGGAGACGGAGACGGTGCGTCGGTCGAGGGAGGACTACAGGAGGGTGGAGAGGGTGGTGAGGCGGCACGAGGACAACCTGAGGGTGGAGGGCGAGCTGTACGCGGAGCGCAGGGACGACTACGGCGGGGCCTCGAGCCCCGAGAAGGGGAGGAGGTCGCCCATCCGCCGCGCAGACAACCTTCGCCCAGAGGGCGAGTTCGCGGGGAGGGCTCGCGACGATTTCGCCGTTTCGAGGGGCGAGCGGGCGGAGGTGGTGCGGCGGGAGGACAACCTGAAGGTGGGCGGCGGCGAGTTCCACGACTCGACCTCGCAGAGGTCCACGTACACGGTGGTCAGAGGGGAGCGGGCGGAGACGAGGCGCCACGAGGACAACTTGAAGGTGAGCACGGGCCACGCGATGGAGAGCAAGACGACGACTAGGGACACGTTCTCCCCGAAGAAGGAGGACTTGGGAGGAGGGAGGAGGGAGGTGGTCGGGCGGAAGCATCACATGGAGTCGTCGATCGCCTTGGGCGACGACCTCGTCTCCTCCACGACCACCAGTCAGAGGAACTACAACACGTTCACGAAACGCACCGCGAAGGAGGTGGCCGCCAAGATGAGCGGGATGGAGTTGGACGGGTCGGCGAGCCGAAGGAGCGTGGAGTCGAGGACGGTGGAGAACGGGACGACGAGCGTGGTGAAGAGAACGACCTCGTCTCAACGGGTGATAACAACGGAGCATCGCGACGCCTCGATCTCGATCGAGGGGGGAGCGGTGGAATCCTCGAAATGTTCGCGCGATCATCAGCGGCACGAGAGGGACTCGAGTCGCGGAGGCGCGGAGTACAACGTCGAGCAGAAGCATCATCGTCAAGAGACGAGCAAACGGGACTACGTGAACGCGCAGCACGCGGAATCTCGGCAGAGGCAGGAGACTTCGCGATGCTACAACTCGAGCCAGGCGAGCAGCGCCGAGTTCAGGCAAGCGATCGGTGGATCGGTGGAAAGGTCGCAAGTGGACGCGAATGCGCTGCTCTCGACCAAGACCAGCCACCACAGGAAGAACGTCATCTCCTCCTCTTCGGCCGACGTGACAAACTCGGTCCTTCACAGGCGCGGAGGGACCGCTTCGTCCACGGAAGCGCTGCACACGATATCGTCGACGGCCGCCGACCAGAAGAAGAGTATCTCGAACCTGGCTGAGACAGGCCAGTACATAAGCAACTCGAGCCAGAGCAGCGACCGGCGAAGCCTCACCTCGTTGCACCGCAGCGCCAAGGAGGGCAATCCGTGGGCGTCGTCCACGTACGAGCGGCCGCAGAGGATCGTCCGCCAGGACAACTTGACGGTCGGCGGCAAGTTCTACTCCACGCAGAGCGAGGCGAGGAGTTACGGGAATTTCGGGGGCCAGAGGGTGGAGCGGGTGCACAGGCAGGCGAACGTGTCGCACATCAGCCTGGGGGACGGGGGGGCCTCCGTCACCTCGAGCATGTACAGGAAGGAGTACGCGCCCAGGCACAAGGGCCCCTGCCCGGCTGCCCTCATCGAGGCGAAGCAAGCCCCGTTCAAGCACACCAGGGACACGCCCAAGCACAAGTTCTACATGCCGGTCGTCTCCAATTGAAGCTTTCCCTTCTCTCACGGGATAATCCCTCTCCCCTATTTCTTCGACGCGATATTCAAGATGGAAATGATTTCTCCAAACTTCTTTCGACTATTATATATTATCCGAGATACCGATTTTACACGCGTAAAACATATATACATATATATATACACGAATATATTTTTATCCTCGAAGGGAATAATAAATATTGGGAACGAGATGTTAAAAGGCTCGATACGTATATGTATCGGTATGGCGAATTCGAAAATATTCGGGAAGCGGATGAGAATCGAGTTTTTTAAACAAGATTTCTTTCCACTTTTAAAGCAACGTGTATTACAAAGCAATAACTAGAGCTTAAATCCGTGATAAGGGCGAATCTGATCGTCGAGTCAGATTCGGCCGATAATTAGAGTAGAACGCCCCCTTTTTTCGTCAGCTTCGTTATTATTATTATTATTATTATACGTTTAATCATTCTTTCTCGCCTATTTTTTTTTCTCTCTCCCTAACACCTTGCGATTTATTATTCAATTAATCCTATATTTTCGTATAAGCGAACGATTCCTCCCCCGGCAAGGAGAGGGAGATTTTCTTGTTGTTTTTTCATCCGTTCGACGCGACGGGATGATCGAATTTATCTTGTATGAATTTATTTTGTTTTATTCTCTCTCTCTCTCTCTCTTCCTCCTTCCCTTGTCGATATTTTTACTTTGATCCGAGGTCACGTGTGCGTTCTCGATCATAATAAAAATACGTTTTGCAATTAATTCTTGGTTTTCTTTTTGCGTTCTCCCAAAGTTTCTTTTCTCTCTTTTCATCCTTTCGTTTCTCCTTCTTTAATTTGGTTTTCAGATCGATGGAGTTTTCCAGATTTACTTTACTTTCTTTTTTTTTTAATTATCGGACCAAGAGCTGTTCGCGAGAAACGTGAACAAAGGGAGCTCCATGGAACCACGTCTCTTCGTTCTTTCGTTAACCTCGACTCGATTATTTCTTTCCTCTTTTAAATTTATCTAAAACGGCTCGAGTATGTATACCAGGCTTTACATATCGTCGAGAGTAAGGGGAGGAAAAGTCGAACGCTTCACCGAATTAACCGAACTTCTCTCGAAACTGTTTGTAGAAAAAAAAAAAAAAAAGAAAAAGGAAAAAAAAAAGAAAAGAAAAAATTCCCAAACTATCCGTCAAAAAATTCGACGAATCGTATCGATTCGAAGCGAGGAAGAAGGAAAGGAGACGAGAGAGAGAGAGAGAGAAAAGAAAAAAAAGAAAAGGGGAAACGGCGATAATACATTGGCGATAAATACATATATATATATATATATACATATATATATACATATATAACAAATTATGTACATACGACGCGTCTAATCGACTCGTTTGCAATAAAGAGATATATTTTGCGTACCGCGTTTTATTCCATTCATTCGATCGCTTCGTTCCACCGACTTCGTCTCCAATCTGAATCTATCCGAACCCGATTCTATTTGGAAACGAGCTCGATCGCTGCCATGGCTACGTGGCGTCGAACAAAAGCAACGTCTCGATCGTAACCGGTCGAGGCAGGCCTGCGCCACATTCAAGCAGCACCGATACCTCGTCCGATAAAGTGTTGTATATCCCAATTCGTGTATATTCCAATCGTCAAAATATGAGAGTAGCTCGCACGCACGCCCATTCATAGAAAAAAACTGCGCTACGATGCCCGTTACCTTGCCACACCATGATCGTACGACCCCATCTCAATTGTGCATACATCCTCGTTCTGTCCATACTTCTCCGATCGCCCGCCTCTCACTGCTTTCCAGAGGTTGTCAAAGACAACCAGGCCAGGTAATTTGCGAATCACCATCCAATCCATCCTCTCCATACTCTTCGAGAAATAAAATTTTCCTCTCCCTCTCCCTCTCTCTCTCTCTCTTATACGAGAAAGAGAGCGAGACAGAGAATCTAAAATCGTCGAAATCCCTCCTCGAAACGTATAGAACAACTACATTTCCCTTCTTCCTTCTTCCCCTCTTCGACAGTAACGCGGACGCAGGGGGCTACGCGATCGAGGAGCAAGGGAACAAAGTGGACCCGTCCATAGAGCGGATTCGATACTCTTCGAGAATAAATTTTCCTCTCCCTCTCTCTCTCTCTTATACGAGACGCTAGGAGAAAGAGAGAGAGAGAGAATCTAAAATTCTCAAACGAATCGTCGAAATTCCTCCTCGAAACGTATACAATAACTACATTTCCCTTCTTCCTTCCTCCCCTCTCCGACAGTAACGCGGACGCAGGGGGCTACGCGATCGAGGAGCAAGGGAACAAGGTGGACCCGTCCATAGAGCGGATCTTCCGCGGATCATCAGGCAACGTGGAACAACAACGTCGAAACTACAACTCGGCCAACTCGAAACGCAACGTGGAGGCGGTCTCGGACAAAACGACGATCCGGACCGAGGACACGAGGAAGCGTCCCCGGATAAAGCGAGGGGGGGCGGAGGAGGAGGCGGCGGCGGCCGTCGCGAGGAGGAGCGGGGAGGAGAAGCGTGCGGCGGGCGGCAGAGCCAAGGCCGCGCCCTCCGCCAACGCCAGGATCGGCCGCTCCTCCCCCGCCAGGGGGATGGACCCCCTCCTCGCCCCCAAAAATCTGCCCGTCAAAGACTACGAGGTGCCCCTCCTCGACCCGGACGAGGGGGGGGAGGAGGAGTCGGTGGCCGGCGTGGTCGGGGCGAGGGGCAAGGAGGCGAGGTACAGGGGGGAGTACTCGGGCGGCGGAGGGGAGGACTCGGCCAGATTCATAGACCAGGAGGAGAGGTCGAGCCTGTACGACGATTTCGAGGCGAAGGACGTGGTGAAGCGGGGGATAACGGGGGCCGAGGACTACGAGGAGATGGAGGAGGAGGGCGTGGAGGGGGGCGTGGACGAGGGGGCCGCGTTCGAGGAGGGCTCGATCGAGGAGGAGGTCGGGGCCGAGAAGAGGAAGTACCGGGGGGGGGACGTGAGGGTGAAGAGGGAGCACGAGGCGTCGTCGTCGAGAGGGAGCAGCAGCAGCAGCAGCAACAACGGCAACAACAAGGAGGGGGCGATGGAGGGCGCGGAGAAGATGAACGGGGAGAGCGGGGAGGCGGGCGCGACGGTGGAGGCGTCGGAGAAGACGGTTGACGCGTCGTTGAAGAGGGACGCGTCCTCGGAGAAGGAGCAGGCGGCCAGCAAGGGGGAGAGCAACCAGCTGTCCGGGCAATCGAAGGAGGGGAAGGAGTCGGGGCAGCAGTCGAAGAGGAACGTGCTCGACACGAAGAACGAGAACGACGGCTCGTCCAAGTCGTCCGGCTGCGACCGGGACACGGACAACGCGAAGAACGAGAAGCCCCTCCTCTCGCCGATGAACGACCAGAAGACGGTGGAGATGGAGGGCGACGAGGGCGCGAAGCTTCTCCAGGGCGGCCAGGAGGGGCAGCAGGAGGCCGCGGGAGGGGGCGGGGACGCGGGCGGGGGGAAGACGCAGGAGATGAACCTGTCGAGCGACAGCAAGCCGATCGGCAGCTTGATCGGCGGCGACTCGTTGGGGGTGAAGGGGGCGGACGCCTCGTCCAAAACGGAGGAGTCGAAGATCGCGGACGTGGCGGGTCCGGAGGCGTTGAAGGGGGGCGACGTGCCGGCGAACGTGCCCGAGACGGCGGCCGTGGAGAACGCGAACGAGAAGTCGGAGTCGTCGCAGAAGGGGGGCGAGGGGGGCGGGTCGGCCGAGCAGGTGGACGAGGATTACCAGAAACGGGTGGAGGAGCAGATCCAGAGGAAGATAGACTCGATCAAGGAGGAGATAAAGAGGGAGATCACGGAGAATCAGCGAATCAGGGAGATCGAGGAGAACAACGCCAAGTTCGAGGAGTTGAGGGACGAGGAGGAGGAGGAGGAGGACGAGGAGGAGGACGATCAGGAGAACGAGTCGGCGATCGACAAGCGCGACACCGTGTCGAAGAGATCGCCGGATCCGGCGGCCGCCGCGCCGGCCGACAAGGACAAGTCTCAGGTACGGGAGGAGAAACGGTTGGGGATGGTGAGGCGAAAGAAAAGGCAGGGAGAGAGCGGCGGCGGCGGCAACAGCAACAGCAACAGCAACAATCAGGAGAAGCAGGACGAGTCGAGTTCGGGGAAGAAGAGTCGGCAAGCGGCCACGATGAAGAAACGATCGGCGGCGAAACTGGAAGCTCAAGACCCGGAAAAGATACCGAGGAAACGCGAGCGGCCACGCGAGGTGATATTGGTCGAAAGACCGGAACGGAAAAAAAAGAGGAGACGAAGGGCTAAGAACGCGGAACAACGTGGCGCAAAGCTGGAGGGTAATCAACCAGCTGAGATCGTGCAGGACTCGAGCTTGCGCGGGAACCTCGGCGATGGAAAGGTGAAAGGGGGAAATTAATCTGGTATTGCGGATGCTATTATTGCTACTACGAGTGTCATTAAACGAATGGTTCCGAATTCCGGCAGTCGAGCGTGGATGATTCGAAGATGACGGAAGATGAGAAAGCGGTCGCGGAACGGAATTCCCTGTCCGAAAAGAAATCCGGTTCCGTGGCGTCGTTCGCCGGGAGTAACGAGGAGATGGGCCCATTGGCGACCGAATACGGAGATGCGTTCGGCGGTTTCAACAATGATCCTGGGGTGGCGCTAGCTAGATTTAAACGAATCAAACGAGTTCTTCGCCCTCCGGTTTCCAACCCCTAGTTTCCCAACGTGTTCCCAACCACAGAAACGAAATTTCGCGCTCACGATCGCGTTTCACGATCCTATCGATCGGTCGGTCCGTGTCGTGACACCGTTATCTATATATATATATATATATATCTTCTATATACATATATATCATAGAAGATGAGAAATATATTAGTAAGCAACACGTAGATTAATTAGCCGTAGATCCGTTCAAACCACGTAAAAGTAGGAATGCGGATATGATCCTTGATTACAACAGTTCCCTTACCGGTTTCCCTCAAGGCTCGAAAGATAAGCGATTAACCGTTGGTAACGCGCGAACGTATAATAATATCGGTCTCGTCGGTAACGTCGCGGCCAATGCTCCATTCTTGTACACGCAAAAGTCGTACGTCCTTGAAACGGAAGCGTACGCCGCGCGGCGCCTCTTTCGCGAGTACACTCTCCAATCTCTTTCACTTATTATTCGCGTCTATTTTGTTGTCTTTAATCTATCCCGATCACGTATTTCAAGCGTAACCCGACGCTATTTTTCGACTTTCGTTGCAACTTATGTTAAACAATAAAAGAAAAAAAGTACTTTAAGACAAACGACAGATACGATAGATGAGAGATGTATTAATAAAATCTAAATTTATATACGAAAATTATTATCTAAAAAGGAAGAGAAAGGAACGAACGTAGAATATATTTCTGGATATATTACCTGCTGCCGATGGATCCATGCCTCGTCGTTCGATGTCGAGTGGCGCTCCTAGAGGAAGGGAGGGGGGGACGGAGAGAGAGAGAGAGAGAGAGAGAGCGAGACAGGTAGAGACGCAGAGGCAAATACACAGATAAAAAACATTCGTAAGACGTTCAAGATTTAATAACAAAGATACGATTAAACACGAAGAAGACACATAGATCGTTAACCCTCTGTTTTGTGCGCTTACATTACGGGGGAGACTTTGACATTTTTTTTTTTTTTCTATTTTTTTTTCCTTTTTTCTTTTGAAATTTACTCTCGGCAAACGAGCGTACCGACGAGTCTCCTCGCTTGTACCATCCATCTCTCCTTATCACCGTTCTACTTTACAACAATATGAAACAATTATTTACACATCGACGGGCAGAAGGATCACGGTGTTGCGTGAGAAATGACTGAATGCGTGTCCCTCTCTCGTATATATTTTTCTTTCCTTTCCTTTCCTTTCTTCTTTTTCGTTTCCCCTCCCCCCTTTCCCTATTCCTATTCCTCCTTTCCTTTTTCGTTACGCGCATCGACGTTTTTTCCGCCATTTTACGCCAGGATACGCACAACTTTCTTTCGACCAGCTTCGAGTCGATCGAATCGAGGATCGAACTTTCGCCACTCAAAATTCGTCGCTCGCGAGAATTCGATCTCGATATTTCGATAGTTCGCGCCAACGATCTTTATACATTTTTTCGTCTCGATCTCGAAAATTCTCCTCTCCGTCCCAAGCGTGGACGTCGAGATTGGTATTCTTTCGACGAGTTTCGTGAATCGTTCGCGCGAATTCGCGGCTGATCGTATCTTCGAAAAAAGACTCGTCCTTCGTCGCGTCACACCGGACTGACTTTTCTTCATACACTTTTTTGGTCGTGCGAGATTGCGTACAGGTGGCTTAGATAGATATAGATTCGAATTTCTCTTCGGTCTCTCAGCAGTCTCGGCTGCTGGTCGAATGGAAACGTTAACAGGCACCGATCGTTACAAAAGGAATTCGCCTCCGTCCTTTCTCGATAATCCGCTCTCGTTGAGCAGAGGACGCGTTGGACGACAATTGGATAAAACCTCGAGCCAGGAATTGACATGGGTGTGCACATCTTTCTTTCTTTCTTTCTTTCTAAAGGAGAGTCCTGGAAGGTCGATTCGTAACAACAATAATAATTTTTCTTTCCCTTTTTTTTTGCGGAAACGGAACTCGAGCAAGGACGAGACGAGCGCGACAAGTGAAAAGGCGACGCAGGTCAAAATCGAGAGAGACGAGGCGAACGAAAAAGATTGATCGTTCTCAATGACGAGAGACCAAATCGTTCGGTGGATTGTTTTCCTCCTTTCTTTCTTCCTTTCTTTTTTTTATTTTTTTTCTATTTTTAATTTTTTTTTTCCCCTTTTTGTTTCGCTTTTTGTTCCGACGGATACTCTGCTTTAGTGCATGTCGAGATAGAGACTTTCTTTTTATTTAAAAAAATCGATGTCTGAGAAATGGTGTTCACAATAATATGGTACAACAACGTAATGGTATTACAGGCTTAAATATATATATATATATATATATATGTGTATATACGCATATAAATGTATATATATATCAACATATATTTACATATATATATGTGTATATATATATATATGCGTGATATTTATAATAATATAGGTAATTTTCTTTACCACAATAACATGGCTATATACAAATATTACAATGTTCCCCCCCATCCCTTTCCTTCCGTTCGAATCTTGGCGCGCTTTCGATCGATCGAGAACCTCTCTTTCTCACTTCAACAATATTCGTATTTGAAATTGGAGATCGTACGAGAGAGACCGTCCTTCTTCTTTCAGCATGGGAAAAGCGTGCGTGTATATATACGTATGAGAGAGCGAGAGAGCGAGAGAGAGCAAGGATTATACACTTTTCGCGCGTATACGAATGTGTGTGTGTGTTTACGTTGAAACTGGACGAGACGAAAGAATATTAATTTCCTCGAGTAAAATTTTCAAATTTTCCAAATTTAACCTCGACTTTACTTTTAACGCTTACTTGTCCTCGAAAATTGACTCGAGAATCGAAATTCGATTCAATGATCGTTGGGGAGAATTATCGATAAGGACGAGTATGCTTTGGCACCGTCTCAGCCGGTGAGACTTTCTTCTTTTCCTCCTTTTCTCTCGTCACGAATTTGCGACGAGTTTAGGAAAATTCATGGAGATCGAAGCGAATAATGACAGAGTTATATAACAAGATTCTCTTTAAATATCGATTTGATCGATGCGATTGGTCAGTTTCCTGATCAACGATAAATATATATATATATATATATGATATCGAATGTGTGCTTAGGCACGGTAACAGGCAGTACGCTCGGTGCATTAAGAGAACATGTTTAAATAACAGAGAGAGTGGATTGGGGGAATAAAGGATCGAATATGCTCGATATCTCTCTCTCTCTCTCTTTTTTCAACGCGAGCGAAATTCGCACGGGCGGAGAAAAAGAAAAGAATGTCGTCGAATGAGTTCCGTCAGCACGTTCGAACGGCGTACGCAACGAAGGCGCCAAGTCTTTTTTCGCATGGACACGCGGATTCTTTCTCATTTCCCTCTCGGTTATTATATATATATATATACTTTAAGTCGAATTAATTCACGCAAAGTAATCGAATTACTTTGAAAAATTGACGAGATTTCTTCCCTCGAACTGCTCTTCTTCCATGCAATAATAAAGAGAAAAAGGTATCGTCGAGTTGAGCGTAGAATTTGTGTACAATATATGTATCTCGATTCGATCGAAGAGAGAGAGAGAGAGAGAGAGAGATTCGTAGAGGGAAGGGAATTGGAGATGCGCGAGTGAGAGAAAGGGAAAGGATCGAAGGTACGAGATACTGCCGCAAGATGTCTCCCTCCTCTCTCGCGTCTGTTCAACACTTTCAACATTTTTCCCCCGAATCTGTAGGAGCCGTATATGATTGACCAACCCACGTATGCATAATGATTTCTTATTTACTTACTTATTTTATTATCTTATTACTTTTTCTTCGTTTTTTTTCTTTTTTTTTCGTTTTTCCTGTCATATCTTTTTTTTCCTTTTTTTTTTTTTCTTCTTCTTTCCCCGCTAACTAACGGTTAATTTCGTAGTAAAACTACACAACAGGTGTAGTTTCTCTCCATCTTCTTTTGCCTCGCGCTACGGGATATCGCGTACGACAAAAGCATGTACAAATCAGTAGACATTTTCGGTTTTTGTGCTTCTTAGAGATCATACATGATACAATGTACAAAGTAGTATAAAATAAAAAAAGGGTTAATAAAGATTTGTATTTACTTAATCCTCGATTTAACGGTTTATCACGAGCATGGGGGGAGCATTTCCAACGCGAAATATATCCTTCGATCTATCATTTTCGATCGTCCAACGGAGAAGCATTCTCTTCTTCATTCTCCACATTCTCTTTTCTATTCCCTTCGAATATATCTCCTCGAAGAATCATCGCGTCGTTGGTCGTAAAGAACTTCCCGTTGGAAACGGATCGAATTTATCCGAAGAAGCGTACAAATCGCAAGACAAGAAATTCGCGATGTTAATTTTCTTTCCCCCTCTTTTCCTTTCTTTTTTCTCTCTCTTCCCTACGATGATAATAATAACAATAATAATAGTCGGCGCGCGAATGTGAAAATTGGTTGTGAAAATCGTCTCGCCTTTAGAGTCGATCCCGCCTGAAGTGGGCCTCGGCGCTCGGATCCGATATAACCATGGTCGGGTCGGTGAGCATTTGCAGCCCGTCCATGTCGATCGGGTCTAACCCCTGCCTGAGCGCGTCGTCCGACGGGAATATGTCCGGGTCGAAGTCGCCCATCATCGCCGAGCCGAGGTCCTTCACGAACTCCGGATTCGTCAGATCGTCCGCCCCCGAGAAATCTATCCGAGAAAAAAATACCAAGATTAAAACCAGTCTTCTTCTCCCTCCTTCTCCTTCTTCTTCAACGTACCTGTGAGGATGATGGTGGGGGTGTTGGGCGTCTGCGGGGTGAGTTGTTGGGTGGCTGTCGTGTTGTTGCTCGTCGCCGTCGTGGTGGCGGGCTGGTACGGGACCTGGGGGCTCGTGCTGAAGTACCCCGCGTCCCCGCTCCCCAATTCGCCGCCCACGTTCATCGCGTCGTTCTGCGAATGTTCGAATCTCGATTTGGTTCGATCGAATAAGATAGAGAGAGAGAGGGAGAGACTTACCTGAGCGTAACTCGTGGTGTGGTTCGGCGAACCGATGTACGTCCCGATCATGTTGGTCGGCACAGGGTTGTCCATCTGAAGAAGAGAAAAGAGAAGGGAGGGGGATGGTGAGTTTTTCAAAAAATTTTCCAGCGGCTCGAATCATTGTCGCGCGCTCTTCCAAGACAAGGAGAGAGAGATAAAGAGAGAGAGAGAGAGATCGAGAGTATTGCTTTCACGGTCGATCGGTTCGGTTTCGAAGAAGAAGGGGAACAGGGTGCGGCTGACTAGAAAGGAAGAGCGCGGAGGGGGGCAAGAAAAAAATAGGGACGATAGATTAGGATGGATAGATCCTTTTTAAATTCGCTCTCGGAGAATTCTCTTCTTGGAGGGGGAGGAAGTTTTTCTCCTTTCTTCTTTTTTCTCCCTTCGCTCTTTCTTCGAATTTTAAATTTCTGAAAAGCTTTGCTCCTTCTTAAATTCGATTCGTCTTTTTTCTTTCATCTTCCTCGCGTTTTTTAAATTTTCGTAACCAAGAGGAGAGGGAAGGAAGGAAGGAACTGGTGCTATTTGAACCAGCGAGAGGATAAAACGGAGAACGGAGGAGGAGCGTCTTCTCGAATTCGATACTGGCCCCAAGACGGCCAATTAAAAGCGGCGACGATCGGGTTTCGGTCGCCAAATCGTGGGACGCATCGATCGATCGTCGGCTGATACGAAAAAAAATAGAGAGAGAGAAAAAGAAAGGAGAAAAAGGAGGAAGGCGCGAAGAAAGAAAGGGTTGGTGCGTAAATTTTTCAATTTTTCTTTTTTTTTTTTTTTTTATTTATTTAATTTCACCTCTATCTGCGTGCTCCAGGTGCAACCAAGTTCCATGAGCTGCTGCGCGAATTTCGGCCAATCCTGACGGATGCGGGCAACAGATAAACATCAAGGCTTAACATTTCAATCATCTTCCTTTGGGACTTGAGAAGAGAAAAGAAAAAAAAAAAGGAAGGGGGAGAGGAGAGGCCGAGTCTCGTTCCGGTCGAAATTCGGTTCGAAATTCGCGAAGGAAGCGAGCTCGAAAGAATGCACCCGCTGCGTCTATCGATCGGGGGAGGGGAGGGGAGCGCGGTGAAAAACGACGCCTGGCCACGAGCGGGGAGAACACTCGGTTCGAGAACGAAACGAGAACGAAATCGAGAAAAGTTGGGCGGAGGAACGCGGGAGCAAAATAAACGAGCGGAAAAAATTCGAAGCATCGAAGCATCGTGAGTCATCGTTGGGGGAACGATGGAGGAGATCCTTAATCGATAACCGCGATGGATGATGACCGACCGATTCGGCCAACACCGGGCTCATGGATTGTTAACTCGCATTACGATTACCTTATTAATCGACGGGAGGATGCTTCTTAATAGGGAGAAAGGAGAAGCCATACCAAAAGCGAGAGTGGCGAATAATTGGCGGTGACATGTGCGCGTGGAATAATTCATGTCGCTTGACCTTGAAGGTCAGTCACCGTGGAGGAGGCGGAGGAGGAGGAGGAGCAGCGAAAATCCACGAGCCGCGCGATCCGCGGGACGACGACGGGCTTTCGGGTGATGTTCGAACGAAAACGAGGGGAAGGGATGCAAGAGAGAGATATATCCGATAAGCGTCGATCGAGAGAATATTTCGAGATATAATAAAATGAAAAAAAAAAGGAGACGCGATCGAGGAAGATAGAATCGTGCAAACGATATACAATCGAATGATCCGTGGGAGGCGTAATCTAGGTAAATGAAGGAAACTGTGTTCGAAAATTCGTATATAATGTATATATACGTACCTAACGGCATCCGCAATTCTTACGCAAAGAGAGATCGTAACTGGTCGCGTACTTACCACTCCCTTCCGTATGCACAAACAGACAATTACGATCCGATTAAAACGCGGCGATACGAGACGGGAGTTGGAGCGAAAACGTTGGAAAAATTTCGAATTTCGGGTGAGGAAGGAGGAGGAGGAGGAGGAGAGGGGAGGAATAAATACGAAATACTTTGGATTATCCTTCTGGAGGGCGTGCAATTTGGAAGATGTTCCCCCGAGCGATGGATTTTTTGCTCTTCTTTTTCTATTCTCCGTTCGGGGCTTGCTCGAGGATTGCTCGAATTCGTATTCGCGTTGGCTCGTTGCCAGGGAAACTAGATAAATTAGAGATAACGAAACGGGCACGCGTTCCATCTACTAACCATCGTGAACTGCTCGAAATCCTGTTGAAGCGCCGCCGCTTGTGCCTGGTTCATGAAATAACTGTTTTGGTCGATGCTCTCCGACGTCAAGTTCGGTGGACCCGGGTGACCCGTGGGGCTGGGAGGCGCCGATGGATTATTGCTGTAGCTCAACGGGCTCCCCTGCGATCGATCCCCGAAAAAAAGGATCGGCCAAGGATTATATTTTTATTTCACCGTACTTTTTTTTTCCTGTCCCCCCCACCATCGCGAGAACGCGCTTACTTGAATCGTTAGCCCGGGCGACGACTGCGGCGACGGCCTGTTCACCTGCTGCGAGGATCTGTACGAGCCCAACGAGTTGAGCTGCGGTTGCTGCGTTTGCGACGACTTCTACGAACAAAAACCAATATATATACATACATATATATATATTTTTTTTGCAAAGCTTCTTTTCTCAATAAATTCTTTTCTCTATAAGCTATTCTTTTCTAAATAAATTCTCTTTCTTTCGACGGAAAAAATTAAAACTCGAATAGGTTTTTTTTTTTTTTTAAAGAGATATTCGATGCAACTAACCGGACTTTGCGGTGGCACAGGACTGTGCGGTTGCTGATAAATGTAGTGGTGGCCGGCCGGGCTGTGGGTGGTCGCCGTCGGCGGCTGGGCCATCGGCGGTTGTTGCGAGTAGCTCTGAAGATCCTGTTGCGAAGTACTTGTGCTGTTCTCCAACGCCACACCCTGTTCCACACGGCATCACCGTTATTACGAACCATCGCTCGCCCGTGTTTTTCGCGTCGTTCGGGGACTCGGCTCGATTCGATCTCCGCGCCGATTCCAAGCGTTTCGCTTTCTTTAAAGTACGAAAAAATCGAACTCGGACGGCTTCGTTTATCGCGCAACGGGTTCGATCGGATTAATTTCTCGCCTCCTCGAGTCTCGTAGTGAATAATTCGGGGTGATTCGATCCGGAAGGTTTTTCCAACCCCTCGATTCGATCTTTTTTTTTTTTTCGTGTCGATATATATATTCTTGTTTCTTTTTTTTTTTTTTTTCTTTCAGCGAAATTGACGCAACGAATCCCGTGACTTTCGAATTCTACTCGATTCTAGTTCGCAAGCAATTTGGTTGGCGCTATTGCACGACGAGCGAGACTTGATAAAAGAACTTGATTAAGAGAGGGAGGGGAAGAGAAATGGAATTATAATATCGCAAAAACAAAAAAAAAAATTGCCACTAACCTTACACGTGTGAAGAAACCTAGAGTTAACAGGCACTGATAAATGGTTCTGCAAAATAACAAACACAAACGAACACTACAACAAAGGCAAAATAAAAAAAAAAAAATGAAATTAAAGAAAAAAAAAAAGAAAAGCAGGATGCTCGAAATTTAATACGACGGTGCTATATAATCCTTCGAGTGGGATGGAATGGAATGGAAACAGAATTTCGAAATTTCGTGGCAAGAAGTTGAGAGAGAACGAGGTGTCTCGTTTCGACCACGATTTTTTACGATCGAGAAACGATCGATAAGGATAACAACACCGAAATCGAAATTGTAAATTTCCTCCTCTTTTCCCCGTCGATAAAAATCCTCGAGGATCGAGATCCTCGCCGATTTTATTTATTCGTGGCCGAGAGATTCCGTTCGAGTGATGCTTATCATCGAGGCGCAGAGAAACATTTCTTTTTTCTGCATTGCTCTTCACGGAGAATTCTCTTGCACGATCAGACTCGCATTTCAGGCATTAAATAATAACCGATCTGAAATTTTTATCCAAAAAAAGAAAAAGAAAAATCCGCGATTTAAAAATTATACGATGAAGAGAAAATTTTTTGAAATAGGAAAAAACAAAAAAAGAATCGTGGAAGACATATTTCCATCGAAATCTGAATCGATCGTAAATCGTAAGGTTTGAGGACAAGGCCGAGAACGTGCCTCCTCTTCCTCCTCCTCCTCCTCCTGCATTTATTCTTCAGGAGAAAAAGCAAGGTAAGAGAAACAGGCCATAGTTCACGGATGCAACAGCACTCTCTACTCAGCCCTCAGAGAAACTATCATTACGAGAGAATATTTATTTTTTTTATTTATTGATCCTGCAAAATGTTCGTGAGACTCTAGAATATACCAACATTGGGATCATTTCAAAGAGAAACGTTTTCTCTTCAACTACGAAGGCTACCTTGATGATACGACGAAGAAAGAGAGATTCGGGAAAAGGAATCATTGGTGCATTTTCATTTCTCAAATTTTTATTCACATAGAGAATTTTTATTTCAAAAAAGAAGAAGCTACGAAATTGTGCGGGAGAAATAATTATTCCACAGAGATGTTTCGAAAAAGAAGAAGCAACGAAACTACGAAACACGTAGGTTCCTGGTTGAGAAGAAATAATTCGGATCTTTACAGGATAGAAACTGTATAGAAGATTAATCGGCGGGACTTACGTTGCTGAACGGCGTCGTGCTGCTCGAGTGATCCTCTTGATCCGACTGGAAATGGGCCAGGTCGGGCAACGATCGCGTGTTCCCTATGGGAATTTGCTGCCCCGCTGGCTGAGAGCTCGGATCTATGCTGCAAGACAAATAACAATCTCCAATCTCTCCGCTCAGAGAGCGCGTTTCCAACCGTGTCAACGTCCCCCCCGATACACTCTCCAATCCTTTCCCCCCGCGTGATAACTGTCGATAAGATGGAAAGAGAGGGCGAGACGAAGCGAAGGGGAGGAAAGAAGGAAAGGAAAAATCGACGAGAAGGGGGCGAGACGAAGCGAAGGGGAGGAAAGAAGGAAAGGAAAAATCGACGAGAAAGAGGCGAGACGAAGCCAAGGGAAGGAAAGAAGGAAAGGAAAAATCGACGAGAAAGGGGCGAGACGAAGCGAAGGGAAGGAAAGAAGGAAAAGAAAAATCGACGAGAAGGAGAGGACGAGACGAAGCGAAGGGGAAGAAAGAAGGAAAGGAAAAATCGACGAGAAGGAGAGGACGAGACGAAGCGAAGGGGAAGAAAGAAGGAAAGGAAAAATCGACGAGAAGGAGAGGACGAGACGAACCGAAGGGGAGGAAAGAAGGAAAGGAAAAATCGACGAGAAGAAGAGGGCGAGACGAAGCGAAGGGGAGGAAAGAAGGAAAGGAAAAATCGACGAGAAGGAAGCGAGACGAAGCGAAGGGGAGGAAAGAAGGAAAGGAAAAATCGACGAGAAAGAGGCGAGACGAAGCCAAGGGAAGGAAAGAAGGAAAGGAAAAATCGACGAGAAAGGGGCGAGACGAAGCGAAGGGGAGGAAAGAAGGAAAGGAAAAATCGACGAGAAGGAGAGGACGAGACGAAGCCAAAGGGAGGAAAGAAGGAAAGGAAAAATCGACGAGAAGAAGAGAGCGAGACGAAGCGAAGGGGAGGAAAGAAGGAAAGGAAAAATCGACGAGAAGAAGAGGGCGAGACGAAGCGAAGGGGAGGAAAGAAGGAAAGGAAAAATCGATGAGAAGGAGAGGACGAGACGAAGCGAAGGGGAGGAAAGAAGGAAAGGAAAAATCGACGGGAAGGAGGCGAGACGAAGCGAAGGGGAGGAAAGAAGGAAAAGAAAAATCGATGAGAAAAAGGCTTCAAAATTTTATATATATATATATATATATATATTCTATATATATATATATATACCGTGATCGGTATGTGCGATGCAATGCGCCTCGAATACAATGAAAGACGCGCATAAATAATGCATAGGGCGCAAGGATAGATATATTGTATGTATTAAACTGTTCCATAAGTTTCTTTTCTTTCATACGAAATGGATTCGTGACACTGTTATTAATTTATCGCGCTATATTAATTGTTGGGAATTTGCAAAATATCGCCCAGTTACGGATTGGAATCGTTTGTCGTGGAGAGAAATTAAAATATTGTTTTAATAATAAGAATAATAGAATCGTAGCAGCTTTTCTCTTACGGTCGATGTAATCTTGCATTAGCCTCATATATATATGTATATATTAATATAAATTTCTTCTGATTTTTCTTCGATGATAGAGAAGACGAGAAGAGTTACTCACTTGTTTCCAGGCACTCGGGGTATCTCGCAGGAGGATCTCGGCCGTTCGATGAATCCGTAATGCAAGTTTCTGTTCTCGCTCCCGGATCCGCTTATGGGGTGTTGATCTACGCGAATATAAGATAAATATAAGATTAGTTTGAAGGAGGAAAAAAAAAGAAAAGAAAAGACAAGCAAATTTTTATTTCGTTTCATTTTCACGGCCGTGAAAATGTTCGAAATTACGAAATTATTTCGGGAAAAAACGCGGTGGCATTGCGGTATCATCGTAACGCGCAAGGCGGCGGTGTACGATTTCGCCGCGGCAACGCAACACCGTTGTAACGCTAGTTGCTAATATTACGGGGACGGGTATAACGTTTCCGTTCCGTTCCGTTCCGTTCCGTTCGTCCCTCGTGTCGCCTCGTGTTCCAGGCAGATTAACCAGGGAAACCGATCGAAGCGTGTTGTTTACGACGGAATCAGGGAAACGACGAGGGCCGGTGACCTCTTTCGAAAAAGAAAAACGCTCCCTTCGTTTCGAAAAGAACAGGATCTTAATTTGATCTTAATTTAAATCGAGTTGCGCACAAGAAACCCGTTAATTTTTAAAAGAGGAATCGAAAAGAAAGAGCAAATGTGAGGAGGGAGCGAGACAGGGAACCTCTATTTCTAGATATACTTCATTTCTATTGTTTTCACAATGTAATGTATTTTTATAAATTAAATTTTAATATACATTTTTTTTGTAATTTATAAAATAGATTAGGATTATATTGTCTCTTATATTACCATGATTTGATTTTAATAAAATATATATTTTTTTCTATTTAGAACTGCTGAAAGTTGATAACATCATTTAAAGTGATTTAACTCGATGTCTTGGGATTCGAGAAAGCTCGACGATCTCGTCCCCCGAAATCTCTCGAAATTCGCAAAGTTCAACCACGGATGGGAATTTCCAGAATAGGAAGAGAGCCTCGACTCGAGGTTCTTTTTTAATTCCCGAAATAATACTCTCCCTCCTCCTTCCCCGTGCGATTATTTATCCGTGGGGGCCCATTGAGAGCGTTTATCACGCGAGTTGGATTTTTCCTCGAGCGAGACGGATCGCAGAGACGACGCGAAGACTGACTTAACGCCTCCGGAGAGATTACGTTCTAGATTAGCCTGTCCAATTTTATTTACCCTCGAGGATGCAAGAGGAACAAGGAGAGAGAGAGAATCTTAACTCTTCCGACCGGACGGGATCGCGTCTCGCGGGCAATTTTCGAGGCGAGAATTGGAGAAAGGGGGCGAATCGCAGGAAACATCGGATCGAATATCCGACAAATTGAACCATTTGTCGCGCGTCGCCAGATGGCGCGCGCTTCCCCCCACGAGGGGATGGATGCAGGCTTTCTGCGACACACGGAATTCAATTGCGACCGGTTATAACAAGCGGCCGTCTGATTGCCGCGCGCTCCCCCCATCCTTCGAAAAGTTTGCATCTCCTCCTCGAGGAGAGAACGTATTCGATCGAATTTAAATCGACGGAGGAGAGAGGGGGAATGAAAATCGGGGGACGTGAGAGGGAAAGGAGGAATCCGCTTAATTAGTTAAATTTAAATCGTTACTATTTATAAACTAAACATTTATATTTAAATTAAATTTATTTCTAAAAAAAACTAGATATTAATAAGTTCGAATAACATTTAAATTTCTAAATCTATATTAATAATTTTATCATAGTTTAGCTCCCTTTTTTTCGAGATATTTAAAATTATTAAATAAATTTTAATCAACCCCCATACAAAAGGTACAAAAATAAATTCTACATTTTTTCATTTCACTTTCATTTTCATTTTCATTTTTTCATTTTTAATCATAAAATCATAAATTATTTCAAAATAATCATTTCCACTTCGTCTTCGAATGAATCCTCAAAAGCAAAAAACATCCGGTTTCCGAGTAAGCAGACGCGGATCTTTCTTTTTCGAGAAGAAAGTGTTATCGTAGAAAAATAATAATATATTTGAATTGTGAAAAAAGAGAAGAGGTTGGAGTGAGTACCTCGCCGATGGGGGATAGTGGTGGTCGATTGGCACGCTTCGTTGGCGCTCTGATGGAGTGCCGAGTCCGAATTGGTTCTCCTCCACGTGTCCGGGGGCGGCGGCGACAGATACGGGACGCCGCTGTACGGCGAGGTATCGTGCCTCTTCTCCATGGGCCGCGACCGCATCGGCCCGACCCCCATGCTCCTTCCCCTCTCGTTGTTGCGGTACGGCGGATCCTGGAAAAAAACGTGAAACGTGAAACGTGAAACGTCATCGCTCCACGAAACTCGCTCGACGAAATTTTTCGTTCGTCCCACGAACGCTTCTCATTTCGCATCCTGTCCGTCTAAACAAGAAAACGAGCATTCTTTTTTTTTTCTCTCTTAAACGACGATCGAGTTACGAAAGTAGGAAGGAAGTGGACGATTTTCAAGGTGGAAACGAGACACGAGGCACGCGTCGAGAAATTCCTGCGAAATCGCCGCGATAACGAACGAAGCCTCGAGCCGTGTACGTGGAAGAGGGGAGGAGTGGGAAGGGAGGGGAGGAAATTTCGTGCTCGCCGCGTAAACTAACGAGCACGATTGATGGTTATACTCGATATCGTTCGACGACGATGATGATGGTAATAATAATAATAACAATAATAATAATAACAATAATAATAATGATGGTAATAACGCGAGGAACGAACGTGCGTTCGGCAATGTTGAACAACAACAACCGGTTGTCAATTTTCCTTGGTAAACGTTTCGAAACGTGGCGAGGGGAGGGGAGGGGAGGGATTATTCGTCGCGAATTATTCGAAGATAGACGGGCCGATAAGAATCGATGAGGATACTATAATTAAAGTATCCTTCGATATTTCGCTGCGAGAGAGAGTAGAGCCGATGTCGTTCGTAGCATCGCTCGATGTCAAGGCGGTCTTCGACGACGGGAGACGGCGACGGTTACGGCGGAGGCAGACGCGGAGGGAGGGGGACCGAGCGAGCGAGCGAGAGAGAGAGAGAGAGAGAGAGGAGGTTTATAGCACGACAAGATAAAAACGAAGCGCGACCGTGAACGTGTACGAGGAATCGCCGCGAGCGTCGCTTCTAAAGCTGTCCGCGGACGCTGAAACATGTTGCGATGCAGACACTGTCGAGTCGAGCGATGGCTTCGAGTTCGATCAGAGACTGAGCTATTCCAATATTACATATTCGAATGTGTAAATCCATCGCTCGATATCTGTATCCGTAACATCTTTCGACACGCTTTAATACATATATATATATATATGTATGTATACACGCGTCGACTCGAGCGATGGGTTTAAATTAATCGCCTCGCGCGCAATATTGGAAGAGGTATACTGCAATTTCGCGCGTGCCAATCGCTCGAGCCAATGTCTCCAATGTTGCAAAATATTTCAACGTCCACGAATCTTGAGGATATATATATATATAGCGTTGAAACGCCTCGTGCGATTTAACTTTCGGTGACCGAAGCGATAGTTTCGAACGATCGACTCGAACCCATCGCTAGCCCGCATCGCAACGTGTTCGCTAGGCCGCTTCGTAGCCCCGGGCCGCCAACTCTTTCCATTCCCCGAGTTGAAACCGCGCTTTCAACTTTGCCCCTCTCTCCTTCCTCCCCCTCCTCCTCCCTCCTTAGGCCAGGAAGATTCACCTGACCCTAATTTAGAATTTAGATCGGAGTCGTGTAAATATTCCCGGGGACTTACTCGACGTCGTTATTTGGAACTTTGTACGCGATTGAATAACCGCGAGTCATCGGCCGGCCGCCGGCCCGCGTGCGCGTTCTTACGATCGTAAATCTGTTCGTTGTTCACACGCGAGTCGTGTCGCGTCGCGGGACAAGGTCGTTTCCCCTCGATCCCCCCCCTCCCCCTCCGCCGCGAAAACGAACGAATATCGGCGGAAAAAAGGAAAACGAAACGATCGTTTCTCTCTACGGTGTGTATCTTATGTTACGAACGTATATAACGTAATATACGCGGTAAATCATTAATTATAACAGCGAGCGAGCGAGCGAACGAGCGAGGTGCAAGGTTCAAGGAGAGCCGCATTCCCCGAACGGCAGAAACGCGAGCCTCCTATTTTATAAACGCGACACGCGTGACACGCACACACGCGACGTTCGTGTCGAAAGAGGGGAATAAAAACGGGGAAGAGGAAGAGGAGGAGAAGAGGGAAGGGGAGGCGGAAGAGAAGGGGATTAATTCGCGAAAAAAAAAAACGTTGTCCAATTTGTCGGGCTACCCGACTTCGATTCAGACGCGCCTCGCCTTTCCAATTTTAGCGTAGCAAGAATTGTATGGCATAACGATATATTTTTAGTCGGTGGTACGTAGCGTACGTATAGATGATACGCGTGCTTTCTCGAGTGTCTTCCGTTGAGGGGCGGGGTGCGTCGTTCCGGGGGGGAGAGGGGGCCAGCGCACGGTGTAAACACGCGCAGCAGGCGCCACCAGCCACGCCGAATTTCCACCGACACACGTGCTCGGGACAGTTATGCTCCCTCCCCTCCCCTCCCCTCTCCTCTCGAGCCTATTCGCGCCCAATGCGAAGCCGATCCTTCCCTTCCTTGCCCGCACGTATTCGTACTTGTTACGACGCGTTCGACGACGACGGTAAGAAATTTGTGCGCCGAGAGAAATTGTGTCCGGCCGATCGATCGATCGGAAGGGATGGGGGAAGGGATGAAAGTGGTCTCTTCCTCGCTCGAGGAGAGACCATTGCTCCGCTACTATTTATAAAAACTGCGAAACAGCGAGTTTCGCAGGTGAAACGGTTGTTGTAGAAAAAAAAAAAAAAAAAAAAGAAGAAGAAAAAAGAGGAAAAGATGATAAGACGAAGGCGAGGCTACGGTTAAGTAGTATTTACGACCGGCGAGCGGAGGAACTCGGCCTCTTATCGGTGTGGCGCGAGTCGTTGAACTTGCATTAAAAACATCTGCCAACGATCGCGTCGTGTGTAACCCAACCTATCCAACCTATCCCACCGAAAACCCAGAAACAGATTTTCTTCTCTTTCTCTCCCTCGCTCGCGAGAAACGAGATTGCGCTACGCGCAACAAACGAAACGAGCCCTCGGCGATTCTTAATGAGAGAATCGAGTTAGCGAGACGCCGAAGGGAGATTAATAAACCGTGAACCGGTATGAACTGGTATGAACCGCGGGTTAAATCGGCTCATTCGATCGCGGCAATTAGCCACGATTACAGATATCTTCCTTTCTCTCTTCGTTAAAACAAATTCGAATTTGTATCCCTTTCACAGATTAGGATAGGAACGAGAACACGTTCGATAGATTAGGATAGGAAGGAGAAAGAGAGAGTGATGGTGATCGCGAAACATCGTAACGAGACGGGAGAATAACGGGACGGCTACGCTAAAAATAACAATTTCATCAGTTGCACGGGCGCGCAAGGAAGAAGAAACTGACCCGAGTGAATCGGTTGGAGAGAGGCGGACATACATACACACGCGCGCTTTCCTGCGCGAAAGAGAAGAAAAATCGAGCGCCGCCCGTCCCTGCTCGCCATGTGTCCTCGCGCTCCGCTCCGCAGTTTCACACGACTGCTTATTACCTAATAATTCCCGTTGAATTATAACAAACGGGTTTCTTCTCCCACGGCGTACGCGCGTGCGAGTCGAATATTCGTCCGATAAATTTCTCACCGCTGCCCGTTTAACGTTCCTTCTCGAGCCGCTCCATCTCGCGATAATTCGTGAATTGTTTCAGCGGCAACAACGATTGGACAACGTCCAATAATATATATATATATATATATATAACGAGCCCGCGATTCTGTTTTACCTCCGAAAACGGTTACGGGTTTGAGGAGGCGACTCCCATTAGGAGGCGAGGAGAGAAGGGAAGGGAAAAAATTTACTCGATCGATAATAGAACTCATCGCGTTAGTTGTCGAAGCAAACAAACGAAAGCCCACGAAACGAAACCGGTAAATATAAACGCCTACAACCGGATTTCTAACCGGATTACGAGGATCTTACATTTTTAAAGATGTTGGAGTGATTCATCGGGAACGATAAATATCTATGCATCGATGAATCGTACGACGTATTGTGTTCCTTCCTTGCTTGCCGAGATGGGGAAGAGGGAGAGGGGCGAGGGAAACGTTATATTCTCGACGATCGAGTGGGAAATATCGCTGTGGCAAATTTAACGGGAAGGTAGGCGTAATTTAATTATCGATAACACGAGGATGCATTTAGGTTTCAATTAGGAAATGCGAGCCCGCGCATGCACGCACCGCCAGCCGGCGCAACCTCGCAATTCCCGTTACGTTGAACAGCGCGCTGCGCGGGGCTATGTATACCACCGTAAACAAGGTAAATTATCGAGGCACCACGTAGTACGTGCTAGTGGTGGTAGATAAATTTCACCGTCCTTTGCTTTGCCAGTAGCAGCAGCAATAACAACAACAAGGACGCAACAACAACAACAATAACCTCTAAGCTCGTTCCCTCGAATTGTCCGCGTTCTCGACACAACTGTTCGAGGGAACGCGATCGATTTTTCGGTAGAACGAGAAGGAGAGAAAGGAGGCTCGATTTATTCCGGTTTTGGAGCGAGACGGAACGAGAGGCGGTTTAATTTCGTAGCGGCTTGCTTTCGCATTCGCATCCCGGATTTCCGCGTCGGCCGATACGGAATATGGGTGACGTAATTCCACGGGGGATCGGCGGAATTACTTACTGGTCGAAACTTATTTTCAGTGAGCTCGCTGGCGCGCGCGCGCGCGTGCCATGCCGATGCGATACCGAAGAGTGTGAAGAGCCGGTTACCGCGGTTTTCGTCCGTGGCAATCTCGCTTCGCAACGTCCAATTTGCATACGATAATATGCAAAGTGTATCGGTAACGCACGCATTTGCGGTGACGATACAAGAATAATCTCTCTCTTTTTTCTTTTCTTCTTCTTCTTTCTCCTCTCTTTTCACCAATGCACATCCGATTGAACGGATTCGAAAAATATTTCGCAGCTTCGATCGAAACGAAAGTCTCTTTTCGAAAGCCTCGGTTCGAGGAAATCGTGCAACTCGATAAAAACTGATTACATGGAATTAAAAAAAAATAACAAAAAAACTGGCTCGTATCCAGTTTCCACGTTGGATCCGCGGAAGAATGTCTCTGGGAAAAAGGTAGAAAAAGTGGATTCGTTTTTTTTAAACGTCTTGGAAAATCTCGCGCGCGAGAAGAATGGAAGAAAGAGAGTGTTCGAAGGCGAATTTAAATATTATTATAATATTGCGAATTTTCTTGAACGGCGGCGGGATCATTGTTATATATATATATAGACTCTATTAAACGGTGTGAAACAATTAAACGAATTATTTATATTGCCTGTTCATGAATAAAAAGGAAAACAAGTTTTTTTTTCTCATCGGGTAAAAGTCAATTAATAAATTATCATAAAAATCGAGACTATCCATTCCCTCCCTCTTACAACCACGCACTAACAATCCTTTGACATTTCAATCCCCCCGTAATCTGCGTACATTCTACAACAACTACGTTTCGATCATCTACCTTCATTTCCAGCGTGACAAATGGATTCGATCCAACGGGAAAGGAAGGACAAACAGGTAAACAAGAATATTTTATTCCCGAGATTAACGAAATTTATCTAATCTCTCGTTCAATCAATTTAATTTTCATCGAAAAAAGTGTCCAACCGTCCCTCTAGCCGGAACGAATAATTGGGATACGAAAAATGGTATTTGGGAACACACGCATGTATACGCGACGTATATAATACGAATCGAGTTGGAAGAAGCGAGGCATTCGAATTTGGGGAGGGGGGGATCGAGGAAAGAGGAGACGTGTCCGAATTGGCGGCACGTGTCACGGTTGGACGGCGCCGATTTTTAACGCGCGGCCATTTAAATACAATCACGCGCCTCCGCACGTGAGCTTCCGTTAAGCGTTCGTTAAAGGTTATTCCGTTTCCGTCCTCGGCTCGAATTCGTCCAGCCGAAGGGAGAACGCGCTCTCGCGTCGCCGAGAATCATCGATTCCTTCGAGCAATTAAGTAAGTGTTGGAGCCGCTCGTTAGAGATCGCGTGTTTCCGGCGAATGAGAAAAATATTCCGACCGCGTCGAATCGCGCAACAACACGCTGCGTACGCGCATGCGCAGAGAGGCGAGATAGGGCTCGAATTGCCGCTACGTGTGCCGATTCTGAAAACGTTGCCTTTGCTACCGCCCTCTCCCCGCTTCCCCCGCTCCTCTTAACGACCGAGAATAACGCGCCGATTATATGCCTCGTTTCGCGCGTTCACTTCTTCGATTCGACACGGAAATAACGATCGAGATTATCGATGAAAATTTTTCAAACAAATTGTACGTGTATATATATACAAGGTGTATATATATAAGCCAGAAAAAATAAATGTCGACGATTATAACAAACGTAGTTTTTTAGCACGAGGCTGAGAAAAACAGATATTCTTAATTGGCATAAACGACGTTTAAAATTTACGAGAAACGACTTTAAATGATTGATACCGGTAGGTGAAAGCGAGCGTAAAAGTTGGCGTGCGAAAATATCGAGGCTTTATTTATCATCATCGAGCGATTGAAGTTTGCGTTGCGGAGCGAAGCGAGAGGAGAGAAAATGGCGCGAACTTGGACTTGCTCACGAGTTAACTCGTGAAATTTTCGCGTACCAACTTTTGCCCTTGTCAAAGATATCCCATGAATAACGTTAACGTCCCGGTTTGTCACACCGGATTTTCCGCTTTCCGTACTCGGCCACGACATTGAGAAAGTTCTCAATGAAGTGGTGGCGCTCTCTCGCGTTTCGAGAAATATATCCCGAAAAAACAAATCCGGCTGATTCATCCGTTTCGCGGAAGAACGCAAAATAGATTTCTCCTATTTCATCGTTGGACGTTTCTTCTCCAATTTCCAATATTTATCCCGATATCGAGAGAAAGAAGGAATTAATCATTTTTGAAAACCTGTCCAAAATTGTCAAGGATAAATATGGTTAATTTTCTCAGAGGATCACGAGTTCATCCTCCAGTTCTTCTTCTTCTCAAAAATTCTAATTCGATCGTGAAATAATTTTCGCAAAGCTGCTTTATATTTTACTAATTACAAAGATAAACATGTGAAACGAAAGGAACGCGCTCGAAGAAGGTTCGCTCGATAAATATCGCGACTCCTTTCGTTTGTACACCTGTTAGCGAACCACTGCACGCGATCCGCAAAAATAGTAACGTGTTTGTCTCTCCGTTGCATAACCTCCCCTCGATCGATCCAAGTGAATGAGCGGAACCCGAGGGGAGGAAGTCTTCCTTCTTTTCTTCTCCCGAATCAAGAAAAGCCGCTAAAAGGTCATCGACACTTCGAGAACGAGATTATTATATCATATTTCGAACGAGAAAGAGAAGAAAAGAAGCGAAGAAACGATTCATCTTAGAAAGGAGGAGGGGAAAAAATGAGAGAGGATTATTCAACATCATCTAATGATTTATTAAATATTCAGACTGTCCTTCGACTTTTACATTCGATATTCAAGGACAGAGCGGGAACGATCGAACGCCGATGACACTTTGTAATTTTATCCTCTTCTGACCCCTTATGCACCGTTCGACAACCACAGGTGCAGTGGGACGAGAAAAATTATAGGAGATCAGCCACGGCCGCTTGCGCGCAGGGAGAGTAAGCCGACTTCCCTTCCAGGGAAAACAACCTTCGATATTATTCGCGGACGCCACCTTTCGTCCAGGCCCTAATTCCGATCAAAAATTTCCAAATACGCAATTTTTCCAGAAAATTAAATAAATAATCTTATCGATCGATATATATATATATACATAAATACAGAGCGTAGGCGGCGAAGTAATTCGAGCGATATTTCGGAGAGAAA
Source organism: Apis mellifera (assembly GCF_003254395.2). Classification (NCBI taxonomy): domain Eukaryota; kingdom Metazoa; phylum Arthropoda; class Insecta; order Hymenoptera; family Apidae; genus Apis; species Apis mellifera. The sequence continues at coordinate 14,662,021 of NC_037639.1, read as the reverse complement.
AATCGAAGTCGCAGAGGCGAAGGAACGCGGGACGAGTATGAATGGCGAGAGGAACGCGGAAGACGTTGGAGAGGTCGGGAACCGATCGGTTGACGAGTGGGAAGCTTCCCCCTTGCCACTCCTTCAACCCCTCCCCCCTCCTCGACTTCGCCGCTAGTCCTTTCAGAACGACTTCGCTTCCACCCACGCAACCACGTCGGGACACCCACAACCGTCTACCACCGCCGCCGCCGACCTACTTCCAACGGCCGACTAACTCCTTCCCCATTCAAGCCTGCAGCAACCGACGTACACGCACAGGATCAGGATTTACCCGTTGTTTACCCATCCTCCCCACTCCACCACCCTCCATCTCGCCCGAAATTTCGACAGAAAAGGAACGAAAGTTGAAATAAAATCAGGAAATTTATCTCCACGAGATAAATTTAATTTTTTATTCTTCCCTAATTTTATATATATATGTACATTTAAAATTATCGTGTTACCGGATGATATTTGAGGCTCGTAATCGGTTATTTTGGTTCGTTTAAAAGCGAGTTTATACGCGTATGAATAATAACGCACGATTCGAGAGAATTGGAATTTGAAAAGGGAGAGAAACGGTGGCGCGAGACAACACTGTTTACCGAGGCACGAGGCTCCGAGTAACCTTTAACGATCCCCCCCTCCCTCGCGGAGGGGCTCCGTCTCGGGAGGGGAGGGGGGAGGGGCGCGCGGCCGATCGACGCCCACGCGCCCGATTTTCTCTCCGTTGCTCTTGCAAGGAGCGATTGGCACGGGTCCGTGCAAACAACGCCACTTTCTTCGCTGCGAACGTAAACGTGCCCGTGAAACGCGCAAATAAAAGCGAGGAAATTTATGGAGGCGAGAATCGCCGCTCCCGTTTATATATATATAATTGGATTCCTCGCTTTCGTTTACGTCGTTTTTTTAATCTTCGTTCGAAGAAACGAAGGTGAGCGGAAAGGTTTGCGGAAAGATATCATCGGACGTGTAATCATGGATTGGAGAAATGGGAGGAGGCGGCCTCTCGAACGGCGGATATCGATCGAGTTTCCATCGTTTCCTTTGAACGTGCGCGCCGAATCGTATATATCGCGGGCACAATTCTCGCAAGGAAGGAAGGAAGGAAGGAAGGCACGACGGGAGACGAGCTCGGTGCGCTTCGATCGATGAATTATGCAAAATCCAATTATATATCCTGTTATACATCTGGAAACGTACCGCTTTATATATCTCGGGAGGAGGAGGAGGGGGAGAGTAGACGAAAGAATATAATAATAAACGCGGGCAAAGAAGAGAATTGTCGTCGGATCGATCGAATTTCCCCCGGCTAATGACACGTTGAAACCGGGCGGAAACGAAAGATTCTATGGAAACGGAGAGGAAAGGATCGCGTGCGGCGAATTCCACTCTCTCTCGAAATATTTCCACGCATTTATATATATATATATATACAAGCGACGAAAGAGGTTCGTGCACGGCCACCTGTAGAATAAATAACGACCAGTCGATTCGAAGCAGGCGACTTACGGGATCGTCTGGTCGAGACAGGAGAGGGGGGGGGGGGGGGAGAGAGAGAGGAGGAGGGCAGTGGCACGTGGATTCGCCGGGTGGGCGATCGGCAAGGATTATGCAAACATTCGGATCGGATGGAAATAACTGGTTTTCGACGGAAGTGGGAAAAGGTAGGTAGATTCGAAAATTTGCATCGAATCGATGGAGGGAATGGTATAACGGGTTGGAAAAATGGAAGGAAATGTGTGAACCGAGGAGCTTGCGCGCGATCAATAACGTTGTGTAATAATATTGCACAGATCTATAATTCGAAACGGGGAGGTTTAAACGGGAAATTTCTATCTATTCTATTTTCGAATCATTTTGTTTCAGGAAGCAAGGAAAGCTTAAAAACCTCGATCGTTGATTTGCAACCAAGACGCCTTTGATTAACAATTGTTGCCACGTTGTATTCGTTGCGCGATACTTGGTTACAACGAAAATCTGGAAAGGGTGGATCGAAACAGAGGGAGGGAGGGGTGGGCGATAGTTGCCGGGGGTTAGCGGAACTGGGCGCAGTTGGAGCTGCAGCTGCAGTCACGAGCGGCCAGTAGCCATCGACGTGCCGCTAACGAAACAGGCGAACGAGTACCTGCAGAACACGATCAATACTCCGCTATACGAGAGAGTGCACTCCTCCGCTCCGAGCACGTGTTCCCGTTTGTTTTGTTCCTTTGTCCCCCTCCTCGGCGTTCCACCGCTCTTCTACCCTCCCTCTACAACGAATCCAGCTCTTTTCAATCTGTCCACGCGAATCTTCCTTTGAGAATTAATAAAAAAAAAAAGAATAAATAAAGATTCGCGTTGAGAGAATTCCGTTTATTTCTTTCTTTCAGGTTTCGTTATTAAAAAAATGATCGAATATATCGAGAGAAATTGAAATTAACCGATACTCGAATTATACTCGTTTAATCGTCGCGCATAAATTAACGGGGCATCGAATTAGCATGATGAAACTGGTCGTCCAGTTACCCGGACACGGATAACGGACACGAGGCATTAATCCCCGCGACAGGCTGATCGTAATTGTGCCACGGTTAAAATAACCTGAAAATTTCGGATCGGGATTTTCGTATGTATACACACACACGATCTTTCTTAATTAAACGTAGAGGGGAGAAAATTGTCGAGATCCGCGTTATCGAGAAGTGAAAAGAAAAATTGTAACCCGGGAGTAATAGTTTTCTTTCGTCTATTAAAAATAGAACGGTTGTTGAACGGTTGGGAAGACGAAACGAAGAAGAGAGGGGAGGGGAGGGGAGACAGATGTGTGCAGGGAAGCGAAATTGTATGTATATATATATATATATATGGAGCAACGGGTATCAATGTTCGCGGCAGCACTCCAGAATCTCGGGGCCAAGAGGTTAAAGCCGAGTTTGCACGGGAACGTAAACTCGGCCGCCCGGCAGGTGGGCCACTGCACGTGCGCGGATGGCAGAAATCCGGCGAAATTCGATCGATTCCGGAAGGAGGGGAGAAGGAAGGTTCGGCGAACATTGGGGCGCTAACGGGGTTCGCCAGCCAGCCAGCCAGCCAGCCAGCCAGCCAGCCAAGGCCTACGAATCGACTCGTGCTAAGAAACCGAGTGCTCTCTTGACCCCGTTATCCCCCGCGGTGCGTTCCTTCGAGCGATCGAAACCCGACCTTGGCTTCGAGAGACCGATGCGCCCAGCCTCTCCTTCTCCCCTCCTCTCCTCCCCAGCCACGGATGGAACCGTCGCCAACCGCCTTCTTCCTCAACCTCTCCCTTCCAAAAGTCCGGATAACGGGGTGAAAGAAATCGCGAAATTTCAATTCGCGATTTTCCTTCGGATCTTTTTAAATATAAACCGAGCCTCGCGCGAGCCACGGAAGCGGAACAACTCTCCCTTTGACCATAGCCACGGAATCGAATTCGGCACGGTACGGTTAATTAACGGAGATGGAGATTTCACGCGAGTTAGTTAAAGCGCGCGATCGATCCATCCCGTTGTTGCGTGTTGCGTGAAATCGCGAACGAGACGATCAATCCTCTCCACCTACTGTGTATATTTCCCGTTCGTTTCGCGCCAAGGATACGACGAGAACTCTCTAAATTTTTTAGTACGAGTCGTTACGTTCGTCTCCGAAATTTCACGGGACCATTAGTTTTTATATCCGTCAATAAAAATGCGGAGTCCGATAACGCGGGCCAATCGTCGTCTTCCTTCTCGCCGTTTCGCTCCGTCGATAAATGCAATTATCGTTGGACGAGAGGATCCAACGCGCGCTTCGCCCTCCGCTAAACCGACTAATATGTGTATATACTCGGGCTTCGTTACGTATAATTTCGTTAAACTCGCAAAAACTCGGCTTCTTCTGAAACGAAGAAAAAACATCGCGCCCGAGTATAGGTTGTGTATACGAGCAAATTATACGTGGTTGCCATCGTGGAACGATTCGAGCGAGTTATAGCCGATAACTAGTAGAGGAAAAAGATGCGAATTTTTTCGATGATATAACGCAACCGTTGCGTAACTTTCAATTACTATTTTTCCTTTTTTCCCTTTTGTTTTTTCTTGTTTTCATTTTTGCTCGCCATTATTTTATCCGATTGTTATCGTAATCCGAATCTTTGCTTCTGTTGAAAAACGGAAGGAAACGATCGATCGATTTGTATAAATAAAATTTAATTCTTGGATCTTGATTAGACTCGCGAATATTTACGATTCGACGACGTTTCTTTTTTTTTTCTTCCACGTTATAATTTTTATTACGACGTTGCAAATATTATTAATCTAAGGAAGAAACTTGCTTTCCTTTTCTCTTCATTTCAAATGCCTCTCTACGCCTTTTTTCCCTCGATAACCTTATTCGTCCGATATATTCCAATAAACATTGTGCACACACACCTCGCAAGAAAAACTATTAATCATGATAACGCGAGGCGCATTCTGACCCGCGTGGTCAGAAAATTCGTTAAATATTCGGGCTGCCAGAACGAAAAATATCGACGAGCTTCCCCAACTTCGTCCCAATTGCGCACAAACACCGGGGAAATATTCCAGGATTCGGATTTCATCGGCTCGATATCGTTCCGCTTTTCAGGAAAACTTACACCGGCTCAGACCTTGCTAGTTCACTGAATAAGTGATATATCGCAGGCTCTAGCGCGCAACGCTAAAGGAAAGGAAACGGGCGGTCGATCGCGATTTCGTAGCAAATTACACGGAGCGGAAGACGTGTTAAAGCTGGTAAACAAGATTTTCGGCTCGTCCAAGCGTCGTCCCTCGCTTCGAAACGTTCGGATATTTTCCAACTCCTCCTCGTGACCAATTCTCTCCACCAATTTCGACCCGGCTTCGAGATTTCCTCTGAACCGTGAAATTGATAAAAGGTAGCGGGAGGAGAGAGGGAGTTTTGTTGGAAGAACTCGGTCGGTAATTAAATTCGAGAGGTGTGCCGATCGCGGCGCCGCCCCTAAAATGACGAATTCCTCGATGCTTTTTCTCAAGGTCGTTGAGCTAACAGGGAGAAAACGAATCTTTATCTTTTCCTCGCACGATCTTGAATAATACGCACGCATCGATCCTCGTAATATTCGCGCGTATTTTCACGCAGTTTCCATTATTCTTCGTTCTTGATTCGTTTTAAAAAAAATTTAAACGATATTTTTTTCCCTCTCAATTAAATATAAAGAACGTGAATCCGATAAACGTTCTTTAGAATAGAGAAAAATTTTTATCAGAGTGCAAAATATTTTTGAAGCTTAGCTTTTTTAAATTTCACGATTCCAGCGTGATGTAATATATTTGTAACGTACTTATTTATACATTTTTTAATAAAAAGAACACAGAGTCGTATCCCATTAGGTATTTAATACCAGATTACGATCCGAGCATCGCGCTCTTGCGTTTCTCTCTTCGTAATTCGATATAATTATCCTCGAGTGGCAACAAATGGTTTTTGCAAACGAGTCATTAAAGGAAACGTAACGGGCGTAATTTCAGTAATCGCGAATCTGCCAATTCACGTTGTTGATTTCCTCTACAACGCTTCTGTTGCACATAAAACGATATTAAAAAAAATATATATATCCTCTTTTTATTTTACTTTCAAACTATTGAATTTATAACAAATTTCTAAAGGGATGCAGCGAATCTGCCTCGATGCCACTCGATCTCTTGGCGAGGAAAATTAAGCAGTGTTGCCGTTATGCGAACTCGATCGTAGATGCGACAACCTTTCGTCTCGTCACGAGTTTCAAATTTGTACGAAATTTAAAACTAAACTCTCGAATTTAGAAGAATCCAAAATTAAATTTCCAAAATTTTTAATTTAACTTAATCCAATACAACACTTTACCGTTTTTTACCAATCATCGGTAAACAGAAGAATCGGAGAGGAGGGAGGACAGGATGCGCTCAGGGCCACGGGCGCACGTGATCCTGAAAGAGCGCACTTCCGTCGCGGGGCCGAAAATTAGCCGTGTTTTCTTCGGCCAATTACCAAAAGGACTTGAATCAGCGCTTCGACCGACCCTCCTCCCCCCTGCACACACGCCCACATCCCGTGCACCCGTTATAAAGAACCATCGACGCGTCGCGGCATCCATTGTACGCGAGACAACGCGTGTGTGCGTGCGGGCAAAATAATTGTTACGCGCGAAGAGCATGGCTAGCAACACGAAGCAAGCCTTCATCTATTCTCTCGCCCTCCTCTGCCTCCACGCGATTTTCGTGAACGCAGCGGTAAGCTTGCATCCAATTTGCATTCAATTTCGATTCGAAGAGGATGAAAGGAGGGGGATTTCGCCGATTATTCTTTTACTCGCCGTTAATTTTATTTATGTTTTTTTTTTAAATAAGTCGCTTCTTATGAGATGTAGAATAAGGCTAGATCTTTTTTTATCTCGAATTATTAAGATCGTGAAATATTGTTTTAATAAGTTTTCGTAAGCGTGAAATGAGTCGATGAATTTGATTTTTCGTCATTAAATTACTTTTATTCGTAGAGAAATTAATAATAGAGAAAATGAAACAAGAGGTATATATATAGCAGAAGATGCTATAAGAAAATATACCGCGGAGAATGAAATTTGTAGCCGACGAAAAATCTGCAGGAGTATCTTCGAATAAACTATTTCTTACCAATGATAAAAAAATTAGAAGGAAAAATATTCTACCTGCCCTGACGAAGAATGCATATATATAAATATATATAAATATATTAAAATATAAAAATTTCATGAGTTAATTTCTGTATCTTCGAATCTTCTGAAGAATTAACATATATTTCAATCTCGAGAAATTGATATCGATTCCACGTGGATAATAATTGTAGAATTATTGATTTTATAAAAGGAATACAATAATCGATAATGATTTGGAGAATACGCGAGTTTCGACGGATTTTATTTCAGCCGGATTGGGTGCCGCCCGAGGTGTTCGATTTGGTCGCGGAGGACAAGGCTCGGTGCATGAGCGAGCACGGGACGACGCAAGGTTAGTAGAATAGTCGAAGCGAGAACAATCAAAGAATATTAAAAAAAAATTTCGAAAAGTCGCGATCGATAAAAATAATATTTCAATCGTCTCTCAAATCGTAGCGCAAATCGACGACGTGGACAAAGGGAACCTGGTAAACGAACCGTCCATCACTTGCTACATGTATTGCTTGTTGGAGGCGTTCAGCTTGGTGAGCTTCTTTTTTAAAGAAACGTTCAAAAACATTCATTCGGTTGAGGATACAATGGGATTCTCGTTTAGGTGGACGATGAAGCGAACGTGGACGAGGATATAATGCTGGGCCTGTTGCCGGATCAACTTCAGGAAAGGGCTCAGTCGGTCATGGGCAAATGCCTTCCAACCTGTACGTGTATTCTTAATTATTAATTAATTAATTAAAGAATCAATTAAGATTTCCAATAATTTCTTCTTTTTTTTTTTCCTAATTTTAGCCGGCTCCGATAATTGCAACAAGATATACAATCTCGCCAAATGCGTCCAAGAATCTGCACCGGACGTAAGTGAGAAATTCTTCTTTCGTTATACTCGATGAATAATTCTTATAAGTAACAATTATCTTAACAAATTAACATGCAATTCTTCTTAACATCGATATCTATGCAACAAACGACGAAAGCGAAAATGTGCATGCAGAGCAAAGCAAAGTAATTGGACTTTCTTTTTCAGGTATGGTTCGTTATCTAAGGGGACGCGACGAGAAGACTATTTTTCTGGGAGGATCGAGAACAGGCTGTGTTGAAAGAAAGAAATAATTGCGAAATAAATAAAAAAAAGAAAAAGGAGAGACTCTCCCAGAAGAAGAAAATCCCAGAAGAAAATGCTGATACGATAACCGGTGAAGAGATAAATACATAAAAATGTGTATAATGTAGGTGAGAAAAGTGAAAAAATATACGAATATGAGTGAACGTTCCTCGCTCGTCGAATAATCAAACAAGAAATTTCTCCAAGTTGTATCCGCTTGCCGGTGTGAATAATTTGTTTGGAAAAGCGATAATAACGTTTATATTGAACGGTAATATCGTTACGTGATGATCGAACGAAGCGCGATTTCCAGCTCATTGATATCCACTATAATTTGCATGACAATTCCAATTCGCGGGTGTCTTCGATTTATATAGCATAATTGTACGTTTCGTACATCGAGCAACAACCGTGTCCCCGACCGCATCGTAATAGCGATGTACGATACGCAAAATTTGCCAACTTGTTTACTACACCTGTTGTTTCGTCCTTAAGGCTCGAGATCAATTCCTTTTAATCGCTTCGTCGTCGATTACTTACGTAATATTATTCACTCGAGAGATTCAACGTCGATTCGTTTCGAAATTTTCTCGTCTGAAGAGGTTTTATTTCTTTTCTTTTTCTTCTCGAAAACAGCAGAAAACTACTAAACGCTATTACGGAATTGGAATTAAATTAAATTCTAACGCGATTTAATATTGGGGATTTAGGAATTTCAGAGTCTCAAAATCAAGAAAAAAAAGGAAAGAACTGTTCATGCAAGTCAACAAACGTTTGACGTCCATTCCGATATCATGGCAATCGAAAAAAACGTTGCCTCGAGAAACAGTTATTATTATTATTATTATTCTCGCGTTCACACTGTACACGATCGTGCAAAAGATTCCTTCATGCAGAGAAAGAAGAAAAGAAGAAAAGAGGATAGGAATAGATCGAATCGGAGCGATTGCGACTCGTTCCTGCGTGTCGTTTCCTCGAGAAAGCTTAAAGTTTCGCAAACAAGGTAAAGGCGAGCGAGATTTCGTCATCGATATTTCGCGTCGGAATAAGGCGTTGGATAGTTTGGAAAGTTTGCATAGAGCGCGAGACCGGCGGCGGTCCGATTCCGCCTTTCCACAGCTTGTGCGCGGGATGGAAAGGGGAACGGACCGAAAACGGAACGAAAACGTTGCAACGCAGCGCACCCCCTCCCCCTCCCCCGGCCGCCCGGCGTTGGAAAGGAGAAAAATCTTGAAACGTCTATTTTTACGCGGCGACTGGAAATAGTTTAATGAAAGGAGGCACGCGATCGGCACCGTACGTTGCTCCAGCCCATGAGTCACGAGTTCGAAAGCAGGCTCGCAACAAGTAGAGATCTCCCACACGGGTGTAATTGATCGGTGGCAATACCGTACGAAATGTTATCTCGAACGACTCGATAATTCGCGACCGCGGGACTGTCTCGGGCTTGAAAAAACGAGTGAGAGAGAGAGAGAGAGAAGAAACGAGAGAAAGCGTATAACATTTACTTTAATTCTTGCTCCTTGAAAACCATTGGTCGCCACCATCGCGCGTTTACTCGCGTTCCCTACGTCGTTTGGACAATCGATCCGGATCCTTCCATTTTCTGTGTCGGCTCGCGTGCATCGAACGAATCGTTTGCAGAGGGCGCGGCGGACGGCAGCGTAAGGGGAACGGTCGATCGATGATCGGGAAGAAAGCAGAATTTGCAATTTTTTTTTGGAACGGAACGAAGAGGCGGAACAGAGAAAAGGCAAAGAAAAAAAAACGGGTGCAAGCACGAATCTACGTGTACACATATATGTGTGTATATACGAAAAAGGATGAGAAGTGGGGGGAAAGAGACACTAGATTGACACGGTTGTTAGAGATGGGCCAATACCTTAAGGTCGATCGAGTGGATAGCGGCGTTGTGCGACGATGCGTGTTGTTTCGCGTCATTGGCGCAATTCGCGTTGTTGTTAACATTCGGCAGAGAGCCACCCGCCCTGAACTGATTCCCCAGGTTAATGTGCAGGTGTTTGCCGCTGGACTGCGGTGGGCTGGCCCCGGCACTCTTCACGGACAAAGGAGTCTCCAGTACCCCGGATCCCGTGGGACTGGCACACACCGAGCTGCTCGCCGAGTGGATCTAAGCAGGTCCATCGTTCGTATCGGTCACCAACTTGATCGCTCCCTCCGACAATCTACACTCTCTTGCCTCTCCTCGTGTACACTCATCCATGTATATACGCGCGTACGATGATTACACGTGAGAGATTCGCGTAAGACAATTAACTTTTCTTTTTTTTTTTTTTCTACCCTTTTCTAAAATTTTCTAATCTTTTTTCACGTTCAGAACAACATACTCTTGGAAGGGAAGGGAACTTGGTCGGAGCAACTTCCCTTTCCCTTTACCCGTCTAAGACGAATTTGTACCGCTAGGTCCGCATTCCAGACCACCTCTCCTTCCTTTTTTTTTTTCCTTTCGTTTCGAGAAGAAAATTCCAACGATTCGTTGAAGAAGATCGAATTAACGGTAAACACCGAATATTCTTTCTCCTCGTTTTCGAGATATAATAAAGAAAACACGACACGGTGAGAAAAATGGAAAATCGTTGCGATAAAATTGCAATCGCGACCTCTATATACATATATATATTTTTTATAACGAAATTGCGCAATTCTTGCGGTGAAAGTATCAGTTTTTTTCTTTTACGAGCGTACAACGCAACCTGTTTCGCGATTAGATCATGCTGCACCAGAGACCACGTGGGCTCGCCTTTCTCGTATCTCTCTTTCCGAGGGAGAACGCAGAAAATCTATCTGCAATCTATCTTTTCTAATTCCGATAATTTGTTTGTAAAAAAAAAAAGAAAAGAAAAAACAAGCTAACACGACGAATTGATTGATTATGACTCGATAAATTAATTCCATGCCCGCGATCGAAAAATTTCTAATGACTCGGATGATAAACTAGAGACCGATAAAAAAATATCGCCAAAACGAAGTTTCCATTGATTTCGTATTCATCGTTTCTGATTCCCCTTCTTTCTTTGTTCCTATTCGTTTCATTTTAATAAATTTTCTTCGAAATTTGGATTGGTAACGAAAATTTGAATTTCATTTCGAACTGAATATTTCGAAAATTGTTATATCGCGAGATACATGCGATGAGAAAGAATTATGAGAAATAATTCAAATTGTTCCAATCGTTCAACAACGATCAATTGTTCTTCCCATCCGACTCGAGATTTAAACAACACGCGTGAGTTAGCACGCATCGGTTCGAACGATTAATCGCAGTACGTTTGTAATCGTTATCGAGGCCGTTAACGGTATAATGATTCAGAGTCGTGCAACTGGATCGTTCGATCAAAAATTACAGTTCGGATCAAAGATCGCGTATAAGGCGCAAAAATGTAGCGTGGAATCGCGCAGAGGGAAGAGAACCAAGGATTACGTATGCAAACGTCGTTACCCGATCCATGGTTTGGTCTGGTCGGGTCCAAGTTGATTAAATAGAATTAATGGAACGCGCACGTACACACACGCGAGATACAATTTCCCGTAATAATGTAGAATATCGCGCAAATAAATATGCAACGACTTTTTCTTCCTTTAATACGAAACGCTTTGGGAATAGCTAGATCGAAGATAAAGAAATTTATCGAATAATTCGAACGATAACGAAGCGCGAAAAAAAAGAAATAAAGAGAAATGTGCGCGGGAATAATTAGATGCACGGCTAAAAACATGTGTACACGCGAGCGAGCGAGCGCGCGCGCATTCTCAACGTCCAATAGATTAAGTCATAGTACCGTAAATAACGCCGCGATATCGACTGATCGAATATGAACTTTAACGTATAACGCAGCTTCCGCATTTAGTACAATGTTGGCAGTTATGTAATGACCGTGCGGTTATCGGGGTCTGCTGTCTGATTAAAAACGCGCCAATTTCGCGCGATTCCCGCGAAACGACAATCTCCACGTAACACCGCGACAGAGGGCGCTAGCTCGTAAAAAAGAAAGAAAAAAATGCGACCCGTAGCATGCGTGAACTTCATCAGCTTTCCTATCTTTCGTTAGTTAAAAAATATTGTCGCTCGAGAATCCGCGCGCGATCCGTCGCATCCACGTGCATTTTTCAAAAAAAAAAAACGTAAGCGGACGAACGTAAGCGCGACAATTCCGCAATTCCGTGCTAAACGGACGATAAATGGTTCTTCAACTATCTTTCATCGGAAAATCGAATTTATAAAATCATGGCTAGCATCAATTGCATAAGAGCAAACGATCGAATTTTAATCTTATCTCGCTGATTTTTCATTTAGACGTTGACATTTCGAGTCGATTAATAACAATACTGTCAATCTAAAAGCTATCGTCCGTTTTATCGTGCGAAACGTTAACTGCGAAACGTTAAGAAAAGCAATTTCGCGCAGAAGCAAGACGATAAGTTGTTGTTTCAGAACCCGGAACCGGAAGTATCGTACTTAACAGGGAAGAACAGATTTTCATTGGCATTTTTATCGTGTGAAAAATTAGGTTATTGACCGATTGCGCTTGATATATTCGAAAATTCAACTTGTCTTTTGTTAATTAAAATAATTACTATCGATAATTTTCTTATATAATCATAAATTGAAAGTAATAAAATAATTTGTCTCTAATTCTTGTGAGAAAAACATACACAATGAACAGTCTTGAATTGAAACTCGAAACAACACGTGATCACTCGTATTATATCTCTAATAATTTCGAGATTGCGAAGATACTTAAAATTGTTAAATGCGAACGATATTCATCGAAATAGTTTGAAAGTGCATGGACTGAAAGTTGAACGACGCACTTCAACGAACGATAAACTATCAGAAAAACGAAGAACAGTTCATTTGGTCACTATCGATCGTGGATAAAAGTATGTCGCGTAAATAGAAACACAAACACGATTATCGTCAAGTTTATTGTGAACGCTTTCAATTTCTTTTAAATGAGAAACGAATGAAGATTTTCTAATCGCGGATATATATACATTTTGATTAAAATGCGTATAGAAAATCGTGAGAATATTCGAAGAAAGAAATCGAGATTTTTCTTGAAAATACGATAGTCGGTTCGAACTAGTCAGCAGGATGGATGCGATTGTCGATCGCACACGTATGCATTTATTAAGAACTTACAGGACGGATGGTGGCAAACAAGCACACAGTACGTTTCGCATAGTATACCGGAGCGCATATAAGTACTCGTTCCACATATACGCATATTCATACACTCTTGCACGCGGCGAACGAAGAGACACATACGCATCCGTCCGCACACTATGATAACGAATAGGAAAGAGAAACAGAGGGCCAGTAGCGAGTACATGTAGTTGTACGCGTTAACACAAATACTGATAGTAGACTAGTCACACACTCAAATACGCACGACCGTATAGAAAGACGAGCACATTCACGTAGGCATACACACACTCGACACACGGTGCAACGAGGAAAGAGAATATTCGTTGTTTACGTTCTAACATCTGAGCCGAAGAAGGTATACGGAAAATATCAAGATATGTCCCTCAATGACAAGGACCTACTGGGATTTCCTTACTCTGCTTGTGTAATCCGAAACTTCTCGCATGATAGCCTCGAACGCCGCTCTTTCCTGTGCTTCCTTCTGTTTGTGTAGCGCGATCTTGTCACTGAACTTTCGTGGATTCGCCATGATGGCTCGGCACTAGATCTTCCGACACTCGCGAGTATCGTGCACCTACTATCGTGTGCCCTCTATCCCCTCACACGTTTCCTTTTTCACCAATCGCACCAATAAGGACTCCTTAAATTTCACCACGTTTAGAACCCGTAACCTACTGCCTTCTGGATGGCACTGCCGATCACTGATATGCAAGATTATGCGGCGCAGCGCGCCACGCGCATCGCGCAGGAGCCGCTTTTTGCGGGCTCATTGGTTACAGCAATCCCCCACCATTCTATCGCACCCGCAATAAAAAACTGACGATACTTTTCCGGGGTGTTCCGAAAGCTCGCTCTTTCGTTTGGTGTTACAATGTATAACGCTGAAGATAAAACAGATTAACATAGATTCATGTCTTATTATCACATACTCGCAAACTTAACTTGATAATGAAAAATTATTTACTTTCAATTCATTTACAAAATTATTGTATTAATTTAATTTCTATTCTTATATATTAATAAATATATATATATATTTTTATATTTATATTTATTATAGATAAATGCTGTTTTAAATGATAAAATATATTAATCCTATCTTGATTTAATGGTATAAAATTATTTTTTTAACTATATATATTTTATATATCTTTCCCATTATGAGTTTAAATAAAATATTACATTTTCTAATTGTAATATATTACAGATATAAAAATATTGATCAATAATTTTTACTATTTTATAATTCTGTTATATCGATTGAGAACAAAGTATCGATATACATGTATGTGTGTGTTACATATGTATTTATGAACATTATAAATTTTAATTATTTTACAAATAATTTTTACATTTTTAATTTTTATGAAAATATATACTATTATAAAAAAAGAAAAAAAATTTCTATTCAAAACAAATTTAGATATTAAACGATAATTAATATAATTAATATATTTTTTTATTTTAAAAAATAAAAATTATTTCTTTTATAACAAAATCTTTCGTACGTAGCATTTTTAAAAATTTCAATAAAAATGACACGATTTGATAAAGACGCGTATATTGAATGTTTACCAATAACTACATATAATGAAATAATTAATGCATTAAATAAAGATGCAACTTGGACAATATTAGCAAATCATGTAGCCAAAGAACTTCAATATCCATGGTAAGCAAAAAAAGAAATATTCAAAAAAAGAATAGAAATTAAATATTAAATTATAATAATTAAGATAATAAATTCAATTTCATTTCATAAAATATAGCACTTGGTTACAATCTTTACAAGAAATTAAACATTCGAATGATTCTCCTGGACAAAAATTATTTTCTGAATTGAATATTAGAATGTGTACTATAGAAGTATTATGTACTTTATTAAATGATTGTAAACTTTATAATATTCTATCCATTATATCTGATCCAGGTATGATGATATTATATTATTATTTAATAAATTATTTATTATCTATATTTAATATTTCATATATATATATATATATACAATGATTTTAGAACCTTTGAATATTATTATGCATCCAACAGAAAAATTTCCAATTAATATTTTGAAAGTTTCATTTGGACATCATCTTCATCTGTGTTGCAAAGCTGTTGGAATGCCACCACCAAATTACATATGGTATCATAATGACAAACAATTGCAACATTATACTTCTGATGAACTTGATCTTATTATAACTAAGTATATATTTAATATAAAAATATTTATACAACTTCTATAAATTATTAATTAACCGAAATGTGAAACTTATTTTATTTATTTCAAAGTGTTTCTCAAGCTGGAGAATATAAATGTAAAGTATTTCAAATTAAAAATGATGGCACTCTTATATCAACTTTAACTTCAAAAGCTGTAATTGTTCAAATTTTTCCTATGCCTGTTATAATAGAAGTACAACCCCAACAATTTTTGGAAGTTAAGGAAAATGAAAGTTTTACAATTTTTTGCAAAGCTAGTAGCAATCCTGAACCATGTTATCAATGGTTCCATGACAATATTAAAATAGATGGAGAAACATCAAACATTCTGCATGTATGTAAACTATCATTTTTTTTCTTCATTAGAATAATAATAATGTTATGAATTTTTTTTTTTAAATTTTAGATAAAACAATTTACCTCAAAAAATGAAGGAAAATATTATTGTTATATTCATAACAATATTAGTGAAGCTTATACTGAAAAAAGTCATATAATGGTAAAAATATGTAATATTTTTTATTAATATTAATATTATAATATTAATTATATCAATGTATTAATTTCATAATTTTATAGATAGATTTCCAAAGATTAAAAGCAGTAGCAAAAATAGCTTTAATTATAGCAAATGAAGAGTATGAATATCATAAATGTCTATTAACACCTAAAAATGATGCTGCATGCATTGCTAATCTTCTGAAAGAAATTGGATTCGAAGTAATTTGTTTTCTCAATTTGACATTCACTCAAATGAAAAATGCAATAGAAATATTTAGCAAAGCTTTAATGGAAGGTGTATATGGTAAAGTATAAAAAATAAAAAATAAATTATTTGTAATTAATTGTAATTAATTATTTGTAATTTAAAAAATAAATATTTTGTAAATTATTACTTAAATTGTTAAATCTTTTTATATAGGTCTATTCTATTTTGCTGGTCATGGTTTTAAAATGCAAGAGAGTTATATGCTTGCAACAGATGCTCCAGAAAAATTTCTTAGGAAAGATGCAATATGTGAAAGTGAACTATTGTCCGCATTTCTTAAAAATAATCCTGAACTATTAATTATTATTTTAGATACGTGTCAATCTTTACCTTCAAGGTAAATATTCTTTTTTTATTTTATTTATTTTCACTATTTTATTAATCTATCTATTTTTAGAGAACTTAATCCTGAAATATATCAAGAAGTACCAATAGTGAAAGAATATAAAAGCAAGAAGAATCTTAGAAATTTAATTCAAGCATATTCTACATCTAGTTATCGACCTACTTATGAGAAAATAGATAGTAAATATAGTTTATACATGACACATCTTAGCAAATATATTAATAAAGATATAACAGTTACAAAATTATTTGAAGAAGTTGGAAAATGTAAGTTGTTGATATTATAAATTTTGTATACATTGTATACATTACATGCATATTATATTTTATATTTAATTCTTTTAAATTAAATTTATATAATGTTTAAATAATTTTATTTTTTATTTTATATTTTATTATAATTATTTATAGCTATTGATAGTTGTTTTAAAGATAAAGAAAGAAATCAGATTCCAATGTTTGCTGCATCTGTTACAAAACCATTTCGTTTGATTGATGCTATTTATAAACGTAATTTTATTTAAATTCATTATATATTTATTATTAATAATGATTTAATTTTATTATTTCAACATAATTTTTTAAATATTATAGAAAATCGTCCAAATATCATTGATCATTTATATGAACTTACATCATATTCAAGTCGAACGATAAATGTAACGTTTAAACGATCAAATATATGCACTAGAATTACAATATCATTGTTCATGGAATTATATTTAAATGTAATAAAAATTAAGGCACATGACTTGTCAAATGTAAAAGTCACATTTTATAATTCTGTTCCCATGAAACGAAATAATTTGTTTCAAAATTTATATGAAAAAGAATGTTGGATTCACAATCCTCAATTAACTGAGGTATGTATTTTTTAATTGCTGTAAAAACGTTTTGTAAATTTATATAGATTCATGTTACAGAAACCTCTTATAATTACTATATCAAAAAATGAGATTCTTCTTGGTGCAACAGAATTGCATATAAAAGATTATATACCTTCCATATTGAAAGACATAAATGTTTGAAAAAAAATATATTTATTCTGGTAAATCTAGAAAAATATGATACATGTAATTATTAAATATTAGAGATAATATTAAATATTATAGATAATATAATTAGATAATATAAATAGAAACTTATGCCTTTTATAATTATAATTATTTTTAGACTTTATTATTAATTTAATGTTAAATAATTTATATTTTTATACAAAATTATTAAATGAAATTATCTTGTAATCTCTAATCTAAACACTCAATAATATATAATATATAAAAAAAAAGATATTTATTCTAAAATGTAACTAGTAATTTTTCTTTAAAGTAAAAATTTTATTTAATTATAGTTGAAATCTATTAAATTATATCTGTTGTATGATTGACTAGTTTTGCCATCCATGTTCCTCCTTCATTATTTGTATATATTCTTTGAAATATGTAATTAAAACTTAGCAAGTAATATTCTGAAATTTCAAGCGATTTCAAATAAAGTCCATTTAATCCTATTTCAACCATTGTTTTATCTATAATAGAATTAAATATATGAAAACAGTAACGATAAAAAATATGATTATATTATATAAAATTACCTTCAAATACTCTTATTTTTATAAGTTCTGGCACTAGTAAAATACTGGCACCTTCTATACTTATTAAATCACGTTGACTTTGTGTAAGATTCTTAACATTATATTTTAATATAGTTATAGCATTTTCAGTTACTATACCGTTTAATACTTCATAGCGTTGAGTAGTTAAAGCATCAGATATTACTTCTATTGCCTAAATTAAATTAATTGTATTGTATCAATTAAACATTATCTATTGAAATTAAATATATTATTATAATTAATTATATTTCCCAAAATGCACTAACACATCAATAAACATATTATACCTGACGAACTCCTTGTACAAATTCAATAATACGAAAGTCTTTGTCAATTGAACGTAAAAGATAATATGTCTGAAGCATCCGTAAAATAGAGAAACCTCCGTTTTTTCCGTCTTCTCTCTGTTTCCACATTAGTGGTGGCAATCTAATATCTTCGTTTTGACTAGTACACATTGACCTATGTATGCTAAAATTTGGATTCATTAAATTTGTATATTTCGATTCTGTCCAATAATATATCGTTTTTATTTTCACTTGAGATCTATTAGGCATATGAAACGTTACAAATTGTCGCATTTGTGTATATATGCATTTTCTCAATTGAAATAACATTTTTTAATTCCGATGATATGAATACGGACAATGAATCATGAATATGTATATATATATATATTATTCTAACCTATTGGAATCATAATATTAATAATACATATAATAATAAATATATATAATAATATATATGATTTAATAAATTTTGTTATAATAATATTACATTGTTTTGTAAATTTGTATTTTTAAATTATATATATAATTATTCATCATTTATACGTTTCATTCAATGTTTTTCAAAAAAATGGCGCCACTTTGGCTAAGTAATGAAACTTACATATAAAATTGAAAATATAAAGTTACGTTTACAAGTATTTTTATAATATAAAATCCAATAAGAATATTTAAATACAATTTTTATATATATGTAACATATAATATATCACAAAAATTTTAAGTTTTTTAATTTAAAATTTTTTTAAATTTAATAAAAATTTTATAAATTAATTAGACATTATTGTAATAAAATTTTTTAATATAAACTGAACACACTGAATAACATTAACACGTTTTATCATTTATATATATAATATATGCACTTATAAATTAAGTAAAATAAGTATATGTTAGTTTCAATTCTATATATCATACTTTTTCGAAGTTCATACACATTTTGATTCATGTGTTACATATTTAATTGAGGATTTGACTTTATTTATAATTTTTAAGTATAGTATTTTTTTTAAATATCTTAAACGTGAATTTAATTTATAATTTAAAAAAATGAGACTCATAAGTACGTTATTTGGAAAGATGGGTGAATGGTCTAAAAAATATGCAAATTTACCAGATCGTTATATAGATCGTATTACAGAACGTGTACGTACATTTATTTTATATACGTGTTTATCATATTTTATGTTACATTCTATTTAGATTAGAAAATAATATTTCATATATTATTATAGGTATATTGGAAACCTCCACCCGGTAAACCGCAATTTCTTCCACGTAAAATAGTATCAAGAAAGAAATTGCATTTTTCTATACATCGTCCCTGGACTACAAGTTTCAGTATAGAAAATTGGTTTAAAAAACGCCGAGAATATATTCCAATTGAACCTATAAAAGATTGGAGTTTTTTCCGTGGAGATCGTGTATGTAGTTTATAAACGATATATATTTATGCGTTATATAAAAAGAAGCAGTATTAAAATATTTTTATTTTAGGTAGAGGTATTAACTGGTCCAGATAAGGGAAAACAAGGAATAGTGCAAGATATTATTCAGGAAAGAAATTGGATTATTGTACAAGGATTAAATACGAAGGCAATAATACGTGGAAAAAAGAATGATTTTCCAGGAGTTTGTCTACGCGTGGAACAACCATTATTAGTTACTAGAGATGTACAATTAGTTGATCCTTTTGATTTGTAAGAATCATTATAATTTTTAAAACAAATAGAGATTATTAGATTAATACATCATATTCATATCTTTAATTTTATTTTAGAAAAGGAACTTTTATAGAATGGAGATATACAGAAGAGGGAAAACGAGTGAGAGTATCTAGTAGAACTGGTAGAATTATCCCAATTCCTATAAGTAGCAAAGAAACTGTAGATTATAAATCTCCAGAATTATATATCGAGCAACCTAAAGATACTATCGAAAGTAATGTAAAGGAATTAACATTCGAAGTAAGTTTTTCAGTCTAATAAAAATAAATAATTAATATGTATCAGTATAATTAATAATAATTATTAATTTATTATATTAATAATAATCAGTGTATTAATTAATAATTTTGATTTTTATTAATTTATAGGGAAAATTGAAAACATTTGAAATGGATATTATGGATAAAATGGGTATTAAAGAAAATCGCAAACCAAAGAAATATTATTGGTATTAATTTTGTTGAACGTATAATTAACATTTTACAAACATAGTCTCCGATGTATATATAAAACTTTATTTTAAAACGTTGTTAAATCTGTGTTTTATTTTATTATTATTGCTGAAAATTATTTTAAACTTAATCGAAAGAAAAAGAGCAACGATCTAATCACATTGGAAATATTTATGAAATAATATACGATATCGAAGAGTTGATCTAATAACATTTAGAATATTTAATTGATAAAATATTTATAATATCAGTTTATTAAAGAATTTATTAAAGACAAGCTACAGTTTTATTATTATGCTTATTACTTTTATATTAACACACATACATATATCACAGCATGATTTTTAACAAACGCGAACCTAGAAACAAATGTCAGTCTACATTTAAATACTTTAATGATGCATTATATTAACATTTCTTTCTTTTTTTTTTTTTACATTATATATGCCATATTTCTAGAATAATTGTATTTTGAATTTTTCCACTCTTTATTTACAAATTATTTTTCTCTATTTATTTCATAATATATCGTATTAAACAAAAACATGTTTACACATACGTTGTTCTTTAGATCAAACTTCAATACAAACTAATAGTAGATGATGATTAGGAAAGGTATTCCTCACGTATATGTAAACGGATATTACACATTGTACTCGATAGTACCACAATACCAAAAAAAAAATTCTTTCTCGCAGAGATTTTCAAATAATTATTTAGCGATATAATCTTGATACACACGTACATATATAAGCAGAATTTATGGATCCTATAGTAAATTTTCAACGAAATATTTGATTATTCTATTTTTTGAAAGTAGATGAAAAAATAGACTAAATACTCGCAATAAAATCTGATTTCGAACACAAGAATCATCCAAACGCGTATTGTATCGTTCAAATTCAATATAAAAATTGCATTCTATGAAACCATTGCACTTGTTTGAAATTCGTTGTATTGCATCTCCATGGTGTTACGATATACATACGACACGTTTATCGGAATTGACTACCATTTACGACGATTTGGTGGCAGGGTGCCTGACTAGGAGGTTCACTTCGCCATCGTGTAGTTTCTTCATAAGAGACCACGCTTCGATTCTTGACATTCGCGTTACATCATATCCATTCACTTGTAATAACTGGTCCCCTGCCTTTAAGGCACCTGTTTTCTCAGCAGCACCTCCTATACATCACACAATATTTATTAGATACGTAATTTTAAAGATGCGATTATCGACGGAAAACGCAACGTACCGGTAAATATCTTTTTGATCAGCAATGGCCTGTTCCCAAGGGGGCTGTCTCTACCTCCTTCGAGACTGAATCCCAAACCAGTTCCGTCCTTGTAAACTGCTACAACCGACGGTGGACCCCACGCAGTGTCCTCTGCAGTATCGTTCGTCTCGAATCCTTCGAGAACAAAATCTGTTCGGTTATTACTAATAAAATCTTTCCCTTTAACGAAATTTTTCGAAAAAAATTCGAATCTCACCTTCGATGATAGTTTCGACGCTCGCGGTTCGTGATTTCAATTTGCAAGACCCTTCCTCCGTCCTCGATCGAGAGACAACCAAAACAACTTCCGATCTGGGCTGCTTGAGCACCGCTATGCTCTCTCTGTGCGTGAGACCTTGCGTGCTTCTTCCGTTTATACTCAGAATCCTGTCTCCTCTCTGCACACGACCATCCTTGTCTGCTATGGAATGGGCCAGAACTCGGTGAATAGTGATTTCCTTGATCTCGCAATCCGCTCCTCCGGCCAAAGTGATTCCTACGCTACCGGTCGGATTCTCCTTGTGAAGCAGCACAACGATCACGTCGTGGACACCTCGAGTTTCTTCCAGACTCGCCTCTTCGACCAGTTGCGCCAATTCCTGTTGCGAGATCAAACTGGTGCTGCTCGCCAACGAACTGATACTTCCAAATTGTTCGCTGCAACATCTGTCCGTGTCCATATCGGGGGACACATTTTCGTCCACGCTACTGTCCAAACTGGGAAATCGGTTATGGCCAGTTCCAACGTTCTGCGTTTGCGCACCGGTAAAGTTTACCTCCACAGCCTTCTTCATATCCGTAACACTCACGCTTCTTCGACCGAGATTTCTCGACGTTGGAATTTTCGACAACGTCGATTTCGATTTCTCCACTTCCATCATCTCGTCCGCGCTATTCTCGCCCAACCTTGATTTTTCCAACGTTGCTTTCGAGAACGATTTATGATCCTCGTTCCAATACTCGTTCAACGTGCTCGAGCTTCTTCTCATGTATCGATTGTCCCTCGATTCCCATAAAGATTTTCCCAGATTGCTATGGTTCGAGAAAATGTTGCTCTTCTCCGTTCTCGTCTCGCCGCTCTGACCTCGTGCCGATTTCGTCTCCGCCTTCGCCCCCAGGATATCCTCCAAACTCATCTGACTCTTGGACCGACCAAAACTTCCCTCGTCCACGTGTATCGCCGATCTAGATCTACTCTTGGTCGTGAGTATCGTCAATAGATCGTTCTGATCCTCGGAAGATTTCTTCGGCGGTAAGCAACGCGACGGTTGCTTCGTCAATCTGGACTCTGGATTCTCGTTTTCCTGGCCTCGTCTACTCGGCGAGGACAGATCGATCGAGCCGTACCGTTGTTGTTTCTCCATTACGACAGATTTATTACTGTTCCTCCTCTGATCCGTGTTGTCCACGGGGTCGGCGGCAGCGATATCGGCCGGCTTCTTCTCTACTTTATCGACCGGTTTCTCCTCTATCGATCTGGCCAGAGCCTTCGCCTCGGCGCGAACCCACATTTTCAAATCGTTCGAGGGTTCGATCGACGCCTCGAACTTGGACGGCCTGGCCACGTTGTTGCTCGAGGGCGGGGCGACGACGCTCGTCTTCAAAGGCGAGTCGGATCGCTCGCTCGCCTTTTGAAAAGGATCCTCCTCTCCCAACGGATCCGTCACCTCGATGTAAGCGATCTTCACCACGTCTTTCGCACTCGAAACGCTGTTTTTCCCCCGACTTTTCTGATAACCGTTCTCCTCCCCGTTTTCGCCGATCATCGACCGCCCCTTGTCGTCGGCAAACTTCCTTTGAATCAGCGGCGATCCGTTCAGATCTCTGCCGCTGCGGCATCTAGCGCTCGCCAGAATGTTCTTGCGATTTATGGCCTCCACGCTCTGCGGTTTGAGCACCCGTCGGGACAGCGACTCGGCGCTCGCCTGTGAGCCCGAGGTGAGAGTCGAGGAGGTGCTGCAATTGGTATCCGTGCTGTTCGATCGTTTCAACTGTCTCTGAGGTATCTGGGAACCGTTTCTCTGGGACCCGTCCGACTCCCTCGCCTGGTTGTAGCCTCTGGTCGGGCTGTCTATGATCAGGGATCGCCGCTGATAGTTGTTCTCCGTCGATAAGTACGATCTCTCGGACGAAATGGTGGAGCGTTCCGAGGGGACGGGGGAGGCGGGCGGGCTGAAGCCGCGGGATATGCTGCTCTGCGAGCTGCTCACGGCCGAGTCGTTGTCCGAGTCGTCGTAATCCATCCTCGCCTTCCTCTGCGCCGCCCTCGGCCTGTTCCCGCGCAATCCCTCGGGCGAGCTGGCGGCCGACGCGTACTCGAAACTGTAGTCGCTTCGCGTCGGGCTGCAGATGCTCTCCAGGCTCTTGGGAGGCTCGCAAAGCGGCGGCGTGGAGATGACGGTGGCGACGGGCGAGGCAGTTTTCACGGCGGCGGTCGAGCAGGAATTGGACGAGGACGTGCCGTACACGGTCAGACTCTTCCTCTTGAACGCGGGCGAGTACTTGGAGTGTATTTGGGGGGCGGGCATCTTGAAAGAAGCGGCGCTCCTCAGAGGCACGCTGGCCGTGCTTGCGTTGCTCGCCAAGGAACTTTGCGAGCCCCACTTGTCCTGAATGCTCATCTTTGGCAACACCTGTGGACAACGCGTAACTTGTACGTATTCTTCTCGCACGTTTATTCCTCGCGCGGAGGACACGCTTACCTGATGCAACAGTATCGAGTCTCGGGACTTGATTTCGGGCAGGTCGACGATGGGCGCGTCGATCGTTATCGTCTCCTTCTCGGGGATCACCAATCCTCTCAATTTCGAGATGGACCTCTTCCTCTGCTCGATCAATTGGTTCAAACTGTTCCTCCTTAGGCTGTCCTCGGCGGGCCTCTTGAACGTGGACGCCAACGAATTCGTCCTCGCGATGGCCAACGTCGGCGCGGGATCGCCGCCCGTCGTCGTACGATCCTGATGCCCGTACGGGGAACCGGAGAAGCTCGTGGCGCGGGACAACGCGGCCGACGCGGCGACACCCGCTTTCATCGGCGGGCAACTTTGGCCCGCGCTCGAGACGTAACTCTTCGCCGACGATTTCGGGATCGGGGACGCCTCGAACGGGGACCCGGTCACCGTCGCGTTGCCTCTCTGCGGGAACGTTTTCTGGGCGTTGATGAACGCGTTGAACGGCGCGGTGGCGGCCGACGGCGACCGTTGCCTGTTGTACCTCTTCCCCGCATCCTGGCCGACGCTTCGCCCGGAGTCGGTCAGGTCGAACGAGCTCTGCGTCCTGTCCCCGAGGAACGAGATCCTCTCCTTCTGGCCGCACTGCATCCTCTCCTCGCTGCACACGTCCTCCGTCGACTTGTACTTGGATAGCAGCCTCCTGCTAGTCGCGGCCGCTGCTATCACGCTCGCGCTCGGGAACAGGGGGCCGTCCAGGCTGCTCTGGGACGAGAACATGGCGATCTTGTCCCTGACGGATCGCTCGGATTTGTCGTCCTGCCTCCACAGTTCGCCGTTCAACGTGAATTTTCTGGGCGTCGTCGTGTCGAGGGTCGGGGCGTTCCTCGCCGCGTACGAGGGGGTGGGGCGGTCGATCTTGGGCGGGCCTGCGAACGAAAACACCGACGAATTAGGAAACAAGTGTCCGAGGTGAGGAAGCGTCGTCCGAGGGGCGAAGGGGCGGGAGATTTTACCGGTGAGCGGCAGCGGCGGGGGCGTGTCGTCCTTCTCCGCGTGCCGATCTTCCTCGATCACCACGTCTTTGTGATAATAGCCGGTGATCTCGATCCTCTTCTCGGACACGAGCACGTTGCCGCTGCTCCCGTCGCCTTGGCCGCCGTAGCAGCCGGCGGCCGAGTAAACACGCTTTTTCGCCGAGTCGTCCTTCGCCTCGTCCCGAGCCAGGAGGGAGACACCGCCGTTGCTGCCCGCGTCCTGGCAACGAACGACCACGTTCTCGCTCCCCACCTTGCCGCCCATCACCTCGATCCCCGCCATCTCCAGCTTTCCGACCACCTCCTGGCAAACGGACGAGCTCTCCGCGCCCGGGACGAGGCCCGCCACGATCCTGTTCTCGGTCTGCAGGATGATCCCGCTGCCCGTCACCACGTTCCCCTCCAGCAACTTGTACCCCTCGTTCACCATGAACGACTCGCCCTCGTTGCACGACACGAGCCGCCCGTTCCCCATCATCGTCGACGTCCTCGCCGTCGCGCTCCCCGTCGTCGCGAAACGGTGCTGCTGCTGCTGTTGCTGCTGTTGTTGCGGTTGCTGTTGTTGTTGTTGCTGCTGCTGTTGTCCGCTGTTCCCACCGAACTCTTGGTACGCCGCTGGAAACTCGTCCCCGTCCGGGGGCAGCCGCTGACCGCCTCCGCAGTTGTCCATCCTACCATTTACCGTCTCTGAAACCAAATCGTCAACGCATTGGTTATCTCTATTCCCTCCTCTTTTCGAATAGATTAAAGGTAAATTTAAAGATATTGAACGGACAATTCGAATGCCCACCACCTCTGGGATTTAGATTCGTTCCAGGCGAGTAGCAGCAGCAGAGTTCACGCTCTCGTGCACCCGACGAGGTGATCGATGCCGCAACGCGTCGCTATTTCGATCCACACGCGTCGTTGCTCCCGCGATCTCTCGAACGGGAACCGTTGATCCGTTCGAGCATTTCAAATACGCGAGATTTCCAGCGCGGGGAGGTGGGAGAAGCAAGAGCTGCGCTGCCGTCGCCGCCGCTGCTGCTACTACTACTACTGCGACGCTACGAAAACGTTTTAGCCTGTTAAGCGAATTCTAACGCTTGTTATTCTTTTTTTTTTTCCCTCTTTTTCCTCTCCTTAACTTCAACTTGTCGTTTATCGTCTCTCCGCAGCCAATACACAACCGAGATAGGAATTTCAATCTACGCAATTGAGATATTCGTTCCGTAACAAGCTATATGTATATATATATACACCGTGTTGTTATGATTCGCGTCCACTCGCGTGTTTAGACTTTTAACTCGTTATACTCGTTCCGAATCGAAGGTCGCCGAGACCAGGATCCGGAAGAGAAGGAGAATTCGTTCCAATTGCTTTCTAAGGTCAAAATAACAACACGGAGAGAGAGAGACGGAGAGAAAGAGTGTCAGATTTCTCCGTGAATGTCACACGAACGTTGCGCGCACACATATATGAAACTTTTCTCGAAACACGCCTCGTAAATACTCTTGGAAACTTTTCTCGATTTTTGCAATTTGGAAACTTTTTCGAATCGCGCTTACTTTCACGAGGGATTATACGCGGTTAAGTAGGAAGGGAATCGGACGTGTGAGGAGCGGATCCAAGGATTTCTACATTCTAACGCGCGCACCCACTGATAAATCGCGCGTTATCCGCGCTCCAGCGCCACTCCAGTGTCACGCTTGGCCGCCTGGAATCGCGGAAAATGTACTACTCGGAGGGAAAAGGTGTTCTCTCCGATCGGGCCAAGTCTCTTTGAATTTCGACAATCGATAATTCGTTAAGTAATACGAAATAAGAATCGTCGTGCTCTTTCTTAATCGATTTAACGTTTGTTGAAAATAAAAAAAAGTGACGAGGAAACGAAGGCTTGACGAATCGTTAATTTTATCTTCGAAGATGACGAATGTTTACGCGGAAAAGATGCGCGGATATCGCCTCATCCTCCGTATCATCTTTCCGCTCGTCGCGTCCAACTTTTTTTGCGTATGAAAATTTACAGAACGATAATCCAATAACAAACGTCGAAATAAAATTACTTTCCTTGAACGTTCGAATTTTTCTTTCTTCGCTATTTTCCCGCATATCCGATAATATCCGTCATCGATATATCCAAATACGGCTCGAACCAAAGACACACACCGCCTCGTTCGAAGCTTTCATTGGAAAGGCGGACGGAATTCGAAGAACTAGCGCAACGGTTCTACGCACTTTGCGTTTCATTCGAGAATATATTTCACAAGTTTGCTCGACGAAAGAAAGATCCGACGACCTCGAGTCAACCGGATCCACCAGCTTTAATTGTCAAACACGCGCCATCGCGGAGAGAAAAAGGGATAAAAATCGACGGATGCACGTGCTTGCTTCGTTTCGCCATTACACCACGTGCAATCCATCGGATACGTCTGCAGAAGAGCGAATTATATAATTCACGGATCTACCGCGAGCTTCCCTCCTCCCTCTTCTTTTCTTTTTCCTTCAATTCCTTTCTACCTAAATATATTTCTACCTAAAACTATAGAATTCGAACCAAACCGTTTGTTCGAAGCGGCGGCAACCTCGAACAAGTCTCGAACGCACTCATCTCGTATCTTGGATATCGATTGAACGTGTCGCCGCTCTCTGCTGATCGACGTCGCATCTAGAGTGCAGCCGATTAGCCTCGACAATTTTAATCAGACGGACGGATCTGCGCATTCACTGTTCCAGACGGTTCGAACTTCCAATCCTCCTCGATCTCTTCTGGAAGTTCCTCGATATTCCTCGACACGATTAAACGAGGATAAGAGATCGATCGATCGGCAAAACTCCTTCCACTTGGGCCACGATCGCGATCCCGTGAATTACTGACCTCGACTTCGCCCGGGCCGCACAGCAACCTCCCCCCGCCGCGTCAGGCCTCTCCGTGGATGACATAACGAATATCTTCGCTTCTGCACGATGTGGACATTCGAATCCGCACTTTGAACTTGGAGAAGGAGGAGGAGGAGGAGGAGGAGGAGAAAACGGATTCAAGAGCAAAGGGCAAAGGGTGTAAAGAGGAAGAGAGGGAGGAGGAGGAGGACTGGTTGTTGTCGTTACCGGTAGGAAGGCTCTCGTGAGACTGGACGACATTGCTCGTCGAGGCCAGCTTCCGTGCGTTATACGCGCCGGGGGAAGGGATAAAGCGGACGTGTCACGTTTTTCCAGATCCGCCTGCCTCGATTACGAAATCTTTCTTTTCGAGGGGGCCCTGCCTCGAATCCTATACTCTGCGCGACCGGGACCAGCAGGTTATGGTTATTTTACGAGCGGCAGGTTGGTTTTGGGAGAGGAGCGATCGAGAGAATCGAGATCGGACGGAATTGGAATCAGTTCTCGTTGAGAACGCGAGAATCTGGAAAGAGGGATCTCTTGCGAACAGTTGTAAGAATATAATATCGATGGCCAATCATTTCGTTATTCCGTTTTGAACTCGTGCGTTTATCGAGATAAATCTTACTCGAGTTTCGAATTTACTGTTCATCGAATTTTCGATGACGAAAGCTCGTCAATTAATTAATTAATGATTAACTTCGAGAAGAAAATATTTGCCAAGGAAATAAAAATATTGGCAAGTTTAAGGAAAGAGCGATTTTCGATTCGAAAAATCGATAAATTGTTTGTCGAATTTTCGATAACGAAAGTTCGTCAATTAATTAATTAAAGCTGTTTCCTTCGAGAAGAAAGTATTTGTTGAATTTTCGATAACTGTTTGTTAATTAATTAATTAATAACTTCGAATTTTCTGTTGGAATTTATCAAGGAATTACGCGAGTTTGAGAAGAGAAGGATTTTTTATTTGTCGAAACAGTTAATAAATTGATTGATTAATTAATTTCGAGGAAAAGAAAATACGAAGGAATTGCGCGAGTGTATGGCGAGATTCAAAGGGAGAACGATTTTTCTAGCGCGCAATGTTGCCGGATGTTCGAGAAGAAAATTGGCGGCGGTGGAGCGAAGGATATTGGCGGGCAAAGAGATCGGGGGGGAGGGATCGCGAGTCCCGAAATCATAAAATTCTTATAGAATTCGTTTAATCCTTGCGTTTAATACTTTCGTCGTTGCCCATTTCCCGCGTCATCGCGATGGAATGATCGATCGGCTTCTCCCGCCTCCTTGCGTTTCCACCTTAACGTTAACGTATTCCCATTGTCGTTCTGGAATTCGTCATTCGTCACCAAATCGGTCTCGGCCGCGATAAGCAACGATCCTCTTATTTGCGACGTGGGAATGAGTCACGAGCCGTACGTATGTACGTACGTGGATAAACACAACGAAGGCAGAAAGGAAAAAGAAACCGATAAATCATCGAGCCGTTTCGCGGGTTGGTAGTTTCAATTGGCTCGCCTATAAATAAATATTTTTTTAATTCTAGGAAATTCTAGTTGGATCGAAAACAAAGGAAAAAAAGGAAAAAAACCGAGCCATATTTTTCCATGTTATTATATCGCTCTCCGAATCCCGCCCGCTCGTAGAAAAATATCGATCGCCCCCCACCATAGCACCCAAGCCTTAGAAAAGTGGGACGCAACTTAATACGTCGGGCCGCGTCGAAGGGTTAATATCACGTTGCAGATCTAAGGAGCGACCTCGCCTCTTAGAGACGCGTACTCGTTTCGCCTGTTGCTCCCGAGCCTCTATTTATATCGATTATCGGCTGCGTGATATTAATCGACGCGTTACGAGAGCCGAGCACATCTCGAAACGTTTCTTTCTTTCTTTCTTTCTTTCTCTTGCGCGTAATCGTAGCGCTAGACGAAGGGAACTCGATCGGTAACCTTATTTGCTCGCGTTATTTGACGCGTGATTCGAACGTCGTCGGATGAATACTCGGCGACAAAGGAGGACTCGGTCGCTTTTTTTCCATCTCTTGATTCGCGTTTTCCATCCGCTCGGCGAGAAAAACGATCCTTTTTGAAATACAAAGGGAGGGCCGCCGCCGCGTTCCAC
Source organism: Apis mellifera (assembly GCF_003254395.2). Lineage (NCBI taxonomy): Eukaryota > Metazoa > Arthropoda > Insecta > Hymenoptera > Apidae > Apis > Apis mellifera. The sequence goes on along the minus strand of NC_037639.1, from coordinate 14,631,683 downwards.
TTCCGCTTTGTTTTCCAAGGATTGTATCGCCTTAGGATTTCCTTAGCCGCGTTTAATCGCAGTCGGTTACCGGTCGAGCGAGCCATCTCGTGAAATTTCCCTTTACGGGCCGCGAAAAGAAAACAACGGCTCCCCGAGAGCGGGCGGCCGTTGTTTCCCGCTAAATTTACTTTCAACCGGCGGCGCTGGCAACGGCCTTTCAATCGTGGCTCGCTTTCCGATCGGACGGAGACCACACGCGAGCCTCTGGTAACCGGATCCTCATTCGACTCGACCCGTTTCGAACGAGCAGCTCTATCATTTTTCCACCGCGAAAATTACCCCTCGAATCGAATCCGTTGTCCTGCCGGTGTTGTGTCACGCGTTGTGCGAATAATCGATCACCGAGGGAAATGGAAAATGCTTCTATGTAGCTTAAAATCGCTACGTTATTTTCCTCGGATATTTAAACGGCCAATGCGAAAAATGCGAGGAAGAATATTTTAGGAATAAGCATACATTATTGGATAATCAAGGAAGAAAATATTTCGATGTATCTTAAAATTGATCTTAAAATCTTTTTCTACGTTTCCTCGAATATTAAATGCGAAAAATGTAAGGAAGAATATTTTAAGAATATTTTAAGAATATTTTAAGAATAAGCAGTGTTATCGTGCATTATCGGATAATTAATTAAAAGGAGGAAGAATATTTTAGGAATAAACGGCATACATTAACGGATAATCAAGGAAGAAAGAAAATGTTTCGACGTATCTTAAAATCGATCTTAAAATCGCGCGGTTTTCTCGAATATTAAATTAAATGCGAAAAATGTGAGGAAGAATATTTTAAGAATAAGTCATCGTTATTTGATTAAACGAAAAATGCGAGGAAGAATATTTTAGCAACAAGCGGACAATCAATCAAGCACGAAAATGTTTGAGTTTTCGTATATACTTTAAAATCGATCTTAAAATCGCGCGGTTTCATTATTTTCACGTTGATCGAATGGTGCACTCTCAGCCATCACTCGGTTTGATAGGATTCGAACTCGAGAGGTGACTCTCCGGCGGCGCTTGGATCGATGCAAATATTTATTTTTGTTCGATTTTTTAAAATATCGCCTCCTAATGGAATGAATAGATTCTTAAACTCTTCACGAATAATCTTATCTACGCGTGGAATAATATAAGCTGTCGAATGATTAGATTTTTTTTTATCTCGAATTAGATCGGGATCGAGCTGTATTTTCGACGTTGGTCGACGAGTTTGACGGAATAGAAATATTATTTTCAAAGTTTTTCAGTTTTGGAACACGAAATTAGTTGGAGCGAGGATGAGTTTGATCTCTCGTTATCGAATAACGAAATTACTTTTATTCGTTAAAAAAGGATAGAGAGAATGAAAATAGGATAAAATGTGGTGAATGTGAGAGCATGTATTAGTTTTTCGTTATTAAATAACGAAATTATTTCTATTCGTTGAGAAATTGATGATAGAGAAAGAAGGAAATATAATGATGAAAATAAAGGTGTAGTATAAGAAGAATACAGAATAAATGAAAAATAAGAATGATAAATTGGGATTATAAGATTTGCCTCTCAATAAAATAAGAAAAGTAAAATATATCGAACGACAAAATTTTATCGCGATACTTGTCCTTAGAAACCAAGGATGTATCTTGATAATTACGTTATTCTTAAAATATCGGGCGAAACGACGATTATAGACTTTAATATTCGACAAACTTTCTTCCTTTACGTGTAAAGATACGTGAAATATCAAAATATAAATTTCGCGTGTAAAATCATTTTTCAAGTTAGCTAAGAAATTCACCGGATTCGACCGAGCGAGAAAAGCCTCGAGCGCAAACGGTTAAACGGCCAAAATGCGAGGAAGAATATTTTAGGAATAAGCGGGAGAGGAAGAGGGGGTTCGATCGATGTACAAATACGGAAAATTGCAAAGAAAGATTGGGGGACATTGGCATTGAAACGAGCAGTATACGTTATATACGCGCCTCGATGACGCACACCTCGTCCTTTTTCGCTTCGTGGGAGCGGCTCGGGAAACGAATCACACCTCGAGAATCTTATCCAATTAATTTTTTACCCGCGCTACTCGATGGCGCGTCGATCGCCGATATCCGCGCTTAGGTCCCGCGTATGCGTACAACTGCACGCGCGAGAGTGTATTTCGAACGGCCATCGACGCGACTCGCGTGCCCTCTGCACCAATTTACAAAGATCCCAACGAAGCTATCGTAGACTATCGTCCTAGAAGGAGCCCCGCAAGGAGCCACGCAACGCGTTGAAGCCCCGCTTTACGATTCAACCGGCGATTCGATTGCTTTTTATTCGCGCCGCTCTCTCTCTCTCTCTCTCTATATATATATATACGATATACGAGGCGCTTCCTCGTTTCTTTCGCTCGTATACCGCGTATATCTTGGCTCCCTTCTCGGAAATGGCGGGTGCACAGCTTCGCTTTCCTGGAAATTTCGGAGGCCGCGTTCTACTTGCCGTTTCTTACTCGATAGACGATCCGCGGGACGATACAATCCCGCGTATCGTGCGTTAGATATCGAGCGGTGTATTTTCTCTCTAATGTAATCGCGGCGGTATATAATATTTTATCTGGTCGGTTCGGTTCAATCGTTATGACATCCAGTTCCAACGCAGGCGAGCGGCCGTTCCTTTTATCCGAGCTAAATTAACAATAACCTCTTATCGCCTGTTTTTCTCCATTTTGCCCATAGCGAATCGAGCCGTGGCAGATAACGTAGGAACGCGAGAAAATAGCCGGTGCGGTGACTAAGTTTTTACTTCGGGGAGGGTGGAGGGGGGAGGGACGACAATGTCGAACAACATCCTCCCTCTCCCTCCCCTTCCTCCCCTTTTCTCCCCTCCCTCCTTTTTGCCAATTTTTGATCATTTAGAAGTTTCGTAAAAAATTTTCTTCTTCTTCTTCTTCCTTTTTTTTCTTTTTTTTCGAGCTTCGAGCCGAGCTCGAAGAGCGATCCTCGAAGGGGGGAGTGGTATGCGCGGAACGGGAATGTCGTGACCGACACCGCAGCCACGGAGATAACCGTAGCAACGTTCCTCGTCTCCCTCGTGGACGAGGCGTTCATTACCGGGCCCCCGGAACGAGTTCGTGACACGTCACGAGACGTATCTCAATGCGAAGTTCGCGATCGAGGGCGAATTCTTGGAGGACTTTCACCGAGCCACCACGAAGGACGGACGGGCCAGAAGACGTCGTCGCTCTCTCTTCCCTCTCTTTCCAACTCGAACGTCAACTCGATTATCGTAGAAAGGAAGAAGATTCTTCTCTTTCGAGATATGTGTATATATAAATGTTTCGAGAAACCTTAACGTTTTTTTTTCGCTTACCTGAGTGGTGATTTTCGACGGGCGGCTCCGACGATGGGAAATTCGCGCTTCGATTCGCGTCGTCTACCTCGTCATTCCGTGCTGAAAGTAAACAACAGAGTGAATCCGACGGTTCTTTGTCTTTTTCTTTTCAAAACGCGAAGCGCGTATTGCGAATGTCCCGTTCCCGTGTTGCTTCGCGTGCGACGATGATTTCAATTGAGAAAAATTACGCGAGCGAAACTCGAAACGAGAGAGAGAGAGAGAGAGATAGAGAGAGAGAAAGGAAAAAGGAAGAAAAAAGAAAAAAAACTGGCGCGCACAAAGCAGACCAATGTGATAATGAATCGAGGTAATAGGTTGGCGGCTAAGCTGGCCACAGCTGCACGATTGACTCTCGTTGACCCCCCTGCCGTTTATTAAACATCGGGGATACACGCGTATCGCTATCCATACCGCGTGTCCATACGCGAACCGGCCGTCCCTTTCCGTTTCTCGAACGCCAGCTACTATTTCCGTATGCCTCATTCACCGACAAAACGAAATACAACGAAGGCTACTCTGGTTTCTCCCCGTGACCTTGATCGCTTAATCAACATCGCAGATCCCCATCTCGAGGGAGCGCGAACTCCTCCTCCCACGATCTTTCCATCTCCGTTCCTTCTTATTATTAATTAATCTCTCCTCGCGCGAGGATCCGCGACGGCAACGTCGGATATTATTTTTCTTTTCGCCATAGATTGCCTGTTCCCTCGAGGAACAATATTCGATCTCGAAAAACTTTTCATCCAACTTTCGGCCTTCAAAAGGGTGGAAAGAGAGAGAGAGAGAAAGAGAGAGAGAGATAGGGGGCGCTTTCGATCGAATTAAGCCAGAGAGACGTAGTTCTCGGCTGTGGGCGTACGCGGTGACGCGGCGCGCGCGGCGTCCCTCCCTCCCTTCCTCTCCTCTCGCCCGCTGAGGAAATATTTTTTGCGGCGCGAGCGGATTTAGAGGAGAGAGCGATATCGCCCGGTTTACGAGTTGTTGCGGTGCGTCGTAAACCTGTGATGGCGCGGTACCAGCTCTGCGTTATGATTCAAGCTTGTAGCCTAATCGACCGTTAAAATTCCATGTCCGTTTCAATTTTACGGACACTTTAGTTCTAAGCCGGTGGAGGAGGAGGGAGGGGGGGAAGAGGAGGAAGTTTTATCCGCAATGGTAAAATTTCGCAAAAATCTCTCTCTCTCTCTCTCTTCTGAAGAGACGGCACGGTTATTCGTACGCGTTTTACGTGTTTGCGTAACGATGATTAAGACGAGTGGTTTTTTTCTTCTCTTTAGGAGGACGATCTTTTCTTTTTTTATTTCTCCTTCTTCTTCTTCTTCTTTTTTTTTCCAAGACGAACGGATCATCGAACGGGAAGAGAAACTCGACGAAAGGCCTGGGCGGGAAGTTGACATTAAGGGGGTTCGAAGAGAAACAGGGAACGGAGAAAGGGAACGAACGGCGGTGATGGAGTGGCGGAAAACAGGAAGAAGAAGAAGGAAGGCTGGGCAGGAAAGCGAGAGGAAGGGAGAGAAAGAGAGGTGGAAGGAGTGGAAAGAGAGCAAGGAAAAATAAGAAGAGTGGTTCTCCTCTCGGGAGAGTGGAAGAGGTTGGGAGCGGGTGGCCTTGAGCAGGTCATCACCTCCGGCTGCGGTGCCGATGCCGCCCGAGCTGGACCATCTTAACTTCTTCTTCTTCTTCTTCTTCTTCGTCCTCCTCGATCCTCCTCTCCTCATCGCCTACGTCCTTTCCTACCCTTCTCCTTCCGCCGTTTCTCCAGCCTCTCTCTCTCTCTCCTCGTCCCTCTCCCCACACTTTTCCACGAACCTCCTCCTCCTCCTCTACCGTACGGTGCATGGAACAATCCTGCTCAACCTCCTCGCGAGCGGATCACCGTTTCTCCTGGACAACGATCCTCCTCTCATCCTCCACTCTTATTTCTCGTAGAAGAAAGATTTCCGCGTAGAAAAATTTAGGATAAAAAATTCGAATTTACATGGAATTTTGTAATCGGCCACCGATTTCTCGCGAGTACTCTTCGCGAATTGTCGAACGTGGCGAGGAGTGTGGCGAGAAGGGAGGAGGAGGAGGAGGGGAGGAGGTCGCGCAAATTGAGTTTGACAAAGTGGATCATCGGGGCCGGCCTTTGAGACACGTAATAAAGCCGGACACGCGTGGCCGTGTAAAAATCTCGACGACGTAACGATTTCAACGCCCGTCTTAACCATCTCTCTCGCCACGGGCGATTTCTCCCTCCCTTTCTTCTCCCTTCCTTTGAAAAAAGAACGCGAACACACCGCTGAAAGAAAGAGAGTTTATTTTATTCTTTTCTTTTCTTCTTTTTTCGGTCACTTTTATCATCGAGAGGGAATCTCGAATGATAAGAAGAATACTTTCGAAAATATCTCGAATTCAGACAAGGAGTTTGACAAAGTGGATCTCCTCCTTCGAGCGTAATGATCGACGCGTGGCGGTGTACGAAATTGTTGCTCGGCAAAAATCGAATGGAAGCCGGCTGCTCTTCGTGAGTCGAGTTAAGTGAATAAGAAAGATAAACATAATAATTACGGTAAATTGGTGGCTGCCGCTGAAAACGGAGAGAAAGAGAGAGAGAAGGGGAGGGGGAGGGGCCGATCGAGAGGCGCCCGATCACGATCCAAATGAGCTTAAATCGATGTATCACGACGCGATCCGCGTCGACTTTTACTTTCAAGAGTCGAAAACCGATTGTCGAAAAAACGTACGAACGTGCTTATATTCTTCCATCCTTTCCCTTCCCTTTCGTTCGAGTCGAAATTCGATAACTTCGATAACTTTCGGATTGAAAAGCTAAGCTAAGATTCCTTAATCGTAAACTCGATTGCAAGTAAAGAAGTAAAGAAGTTTTTTATGGAAATTGATCGAGGATATTCTTCCAATCCAAATTCGATTAAGAAAAAATTAAATTAAGAAAAGATTATTAAGAATTAATTACTATTTATTATCAAGATTATTAATTACTAAGAAAAGATTAAATTAAGAGAGGGGTTGAATTGATCGAATAATATTCTTAATCGTTCAACGATCGAAACCGGCGAGTTGGAATAAACGTGTTTATTCCTCCGAGTTTCGAAATAATCTTTCTTCCTTTCTTAACCGTATTAGAGCAATCGAGCAACGATGGCTTCGATTCAGCCTCGACCTGCAGTAATCCCCGATTCTTTTCGAACACGCGATAACAAAAGGAAACGTTTCAATTTACCACAGGTTTTAATTCGACAATTTCAAACTTAGCTGTATCATTCAATCGTAAATATTAATCGCATTCGTTGCAACGAAATTCTTCTATCCTCGATCGGGGCTTCTCGCGTGCGCGCGATGCGCATCGTACGAGCCCCTACGATGAAATAATAAACGCTCTCACGATCGCCACGCTACAACAGAGCGTATCTCGCGGGTTACAAGCAGGAGCAACGAGTAGTTGGCGCCTGCCCGATAAACCTCGCCTCCCCCCTCCTCCCCTCGACAGCGCATCGCCGCGTGTCGTGTGGAAATTTAATACGTACGTGCATCACAGAGTGTGCCGCGAGAAGCATTCGATGAATGAACTAATTGTAAACCGCCACCGTTATCCGTCTCTTTCTCTCCCTTCTCCTTCTCCATCGAGTTTGCGAAATCGAAGGAATATTATTTTTTAACACGAGAGAGAGACAACGAACGAAGAGTTGGGAATAGTTGGAGGCAGGTGTAGCCCATCTGCAGTGTCAGCTGCCGGGGAAGCCCTTGGCAAATCGTCTACCCTTGAAACTCACGAGTCGAATATCGGGAGAGCGGCAGCTGTTGCTGCGCTTTCCTGTGGGTGGTTGAGTGAAAGTGCAGCTTCTCGAGGTCGCTGCGGCCGACAAATTGAATTTTTGTAACTTCATCCTCGCGTTTGGACGCGAAACTCAGAATCGAGAATTGTTTCGAACGAAGATTTTTCGTTTCCTCGGAGAACGATTCTGTGATAGTATTCAGCTGCTTTTTCCCGCTCCGGGGGAGGAATCTTTTTTTACCCGCCACAAGCAACGCGTCCCATTCCCCCACTGGAACACCACAACGTTCACAAATATCACAAATAATTTTCGGCCCCCTTCTCGATTGTGCACTTCCATCCATCCGTTCTCGGTTTTCTTTCATTCTTAACGGTGTTTTATTTTTATTATGACGATGACGCGATCGGTTTCTGAGTCAGACACGAATTATTCGTCGATAGCCAATGATTCATTCCGATTACGCGAAACACCAGACTCCGAGAATCCCGCTTTTCGAATATAATTCATCGAAATTAGTTAAGTTCGATCCTAGCTCTTTATCGAGATTGAATCTATACGCTAAGCAAACGTACAAACGTATTATTATTTATGAAAAAGATTTTCGAAAAGATATCTTACGAATTGTTGTCCTAAAGACGGGGCCAAAAGCCCATCCTTTTTTTAGCACCGAGTTTCTAAACGAGCGATTCGCGCAAACCGCACTTTCGACGATACCGGTTGAATAAATACGAGGAAAATCGAGGCGAAGCGAGGAAGTAAATATTTAAATACCTTTTCAGTCCACGAATCGAGCGGTCCCCGTGGAACATTGGCTGGCTGCGCGGTTGCTGCTGGCAGAGTAACACGATCCCCGACCAAGCTTTCGATATCTCTTCTCTCTCTCTCTCCGCTTCTTCGAAGATTTTTCGAAGAAAATTCCTCGTCCGAACTTAACTTTTCGTCGTTTGTCACACGATTTATAATTCTCGTCGAACTTATTCCGTGTCAATATTTTCATCGATACTCGTGCCAATGCTCGAGAGCCCGCAATACAATACGAGTTTTGTTTACAAAATCCGAGGAAATAATCGAAAATTTCACCACCAGATTTGTTCGCAAGCCCGACGGGATAAGTCGATCTTTTCCGATCGCCAATAATCGAATAATTTATTACACGAAGGAGAGGAGTGATATAAAAGGAGAGAGGGAGAGAGAGAGAGAGAGAGAGAGAGAGAGAGAGAGAGAGAGAAACAAAGGGGAAATTGGAAAAATATTTTGACAAGTGCGGAGGAGAGAAGGCAGAGACCGGGCGGACGAGGGCCCTCGGAACGTTTTGACTCGGAGCGTCGAGAAGAGACTGGCGAACGCCTTTCTGCCTCTCTGCCTGGGACATCGTTGGGCATCCCTTTCCACCAATGACGAGGCTTCCTTACTGGTCTCACGGAGAGACCGAGGTACCTTTACTCTTGATAGGTTACCTTCGAGTTAACTCGATAGGATCGTAAACGTGGGCATGCATATAAATCACTCTTTCGATCTTTGAAAGTCGCAAAGATTTTTGGACGAATCTCGGTAACGGACCGGGAACATTCTCTTCCCGGAATCCCGGAAGTAATCTCGAAACGATTCCAAGTCGTTATTTTATTATTCCTTCGAAATATTCGTGAATCTTCGTGCTGTGCAATTATTATATACATGTTTTGTATATACGTGTGTTAAAAAATTGTAGGGAATAATTTCTTCGATCGAAAAAGTTGAGAAGAAAAAAAAAAATAGATAGATCGAATTCGATTAAAATTCAAATAACGCGATAAACGATGTTCGAGCGTATCGAATGACCAATAAGATGCTAGACCGCAAGAGACGCGAAACGGATGATATCGATCTACCGCGATAGAAACAATTATTATTGTCGGTCGATATTTAAGACGTGGGGTCAAAAGTCGGACCGATTTCGAGTAAACGCAACCATCTTCACGTACGAGTAAGTACGGAGAAAAGCGATCGATTCTTTTCATCGGGATGCGTTTATTGTCCACGATCGAGCGCCGCGAGATCGTACGTCGATAATTCATTTCGATAGCCGAGAGGCATCGCGCGCGCACAATGCCGTAGCTCGCGCAGTCGAAAAAAAAGCTAATTCGAGTTACGTGATCTTTCCGACCTTGTCTGCCTCGTCGTTCGTTGATCGTGCGTGACCTGTGCTTTCTTCCTTTTCTCTCGATGAAACGCGACTCTCCTTATCGACAGTTCCATCTTCATCGTGTCGCGATTTTCGCGAGAGAACCGACAATTTAACCTTACTAAACTGTCGGGGGAACGTTACGTAACGTTCACGTTCACGTACCGGTTAAAATTTCACAGTAAGTACAGTACACTCTCGTTCGCGGATTTTTCTCGATGAAATAAGCCTCTTTATCGCACGTTTTATCCGCAACGTCACAACTTTTCGGAAAGTTTTGGTCGTTTAACCTTACTTATTACGCCCGAGAGAACAAGTAGCGCTCCCATGTCAACATTCGAATCGACGTTTCGGTCGGTTATTTTCTGCAAATCTTTCCATGACGCGTGTGTGTGCGTGTGTGTGTGTACGAGTCTCGCGTGTATCGTGTCGCAAAGAACGTTTTGAATCGAAGCAAGAAGAGAGAAAATTGATTTAAAAGAATATCAAAGTATCGAAATTTCGAAAGAGTGATTTTTCTACGACGGCGAGAAACTACCAACGCGATATACTTACGATAATGTATTATTCAACGAGTGCGATTCTTGACCACGTGAACGAGGAATTTTGAGGACCTACCGATATGCGCAACGACGTTGTTACCGAGTTGACATTGTGACGCGGAATGTTTTACAGGTATGTACGTGTAATACTTTAACGTTGTATGCGTCTCGAGTTATAATTTCGCGTTGTCGATGCACATGGTTCATAAATGTTTCATGACGTTAGGATTGAATAGAATCGTCTTACAACTACGAAAATCATGGATATATTCGCATGGATCTCGATTAGCATGAGATTGTTTGAACTAGAATGACAAAGAGATATCGAATATCTCCCATCTTTGTCCTCCGTATATCGATTTATTATTCTCGTTTCTAGCAAATATTGGCAATGTAAAGTTTCTTCTCTATTTGCGATTTCGATACCAAAATAAAACTCGGCAAATTTTGATCTCGCGATATTTACGTCGCCGTTAAATTTTGACTCGGTCGGTAAATGTTTTCCTTCGAATTCACGTCCCGCGATTGTTGCTCGAAGAAAGGAATCCCGAGGATGCAGAAAAACCGTCTCGTTTCCCTCGATCGTGGAACAAGGATCGTTCGCCGCGTAACTTTCATCGAAACGTCTCGGATGTAATTAGGGATCAGGAATGAGCGGCGACCTTGTCCAGGCAACATGTCGTCCGCATTCATCGTCCATCGATTCGTCCCCACGGGGCCACGAGGACGTCGAATCGTCTCGATTTCTTGCGTCACGTTGTTTTCCTCGTTTGCGCGGATTCCTCATTCCCATCACGGGATCCCCCGGTCTTAAAAAGAATCGTCTCGATTTGGGAAGCGAGCAACGACGAGGCAGGTAGGAGGAGAGGGCGCAAGAAGCGCCCTCGGGTGGATTTGAGCGTCACTGACGAGTGTTTCGCCATAAGGCGAGTGGAGTCGAGTGGCCGGTAAAAAAGAAGTTAGCCGGCCTTTGAGGGCTCGAATTTCCTTCGAGTTCGAGCGTGCTATTTGGGCCCCGTGTTGCGCTTGAAAGCGAACCTGATTACGAGCGTCGTTATATCGTTTTACCACGCGTTTTGCTTCTCTTTAGATTTTACGCTCCACATTACGGGACATTATTTGGAATCCCTTCCTTTGTTTCTTTCTTCTTTTTTTCTCTCTCTTTTATTTCCGATGTTACTTTATTCACGAAATACCCATACCCTCGTACGCATCGTGCGTAATATAAACGGCACGTTTGGAAAGGAAACGCAAAGTGCTTATTCGTGTATATTCCTCTCCTTTGTTCACGAGCAAGGATCTCGCGCAAGGTTACGCGCAAGAGAAGGCGAGCACGATTGAGTTTTCACGTTATGCGGTAACACGTAACGTGTACGAATTACCGCTAGCCGGGATGCATTTACATGCACGACACGGGGCTTGCTCCGATATCCCTGACAATGACGAACGTGACGCAAATGACAGATGCATACTTGTAAAAGCCTGCTCCTCATTGTCACGCAACGTGTACAGCGGTTTAAATCGTATCCAGAGTTTCGCAGTTTGTCGAGCGACCGTTCGTTGCCTCGGCTCGCCCAACAATCGGAAACGTGTTGGTTAACGGATTCGCGTTATCCGTTTCGAGATATATTCGAGTCGTAAATTCGATCGACGATCCTTTTCAAATTCAAATCCTCTCGCAGGAAATATCTCTCTGCCGTTCGTCGTCGCCAATCACCGTTCAAATTCAAACTCGAGGAGTGGGGGGAGGTGGAAAAGAGTCGAGCGGCGGCGGCGGCGGCTCAAAGGGGAGTCACGCGCGGTTGATTAGTCGGCCCGAAAGAATGTTGACCGTGCAAAACGTTGCGCGTGGGAAAGCGGAGCGCGCGGGGAAGCGCTTCGAAACGGAAAAGTGTCGCTGCAACGTTCCGTTCGAAAACTGCAGTGCCGCGATCGCAAGCAGAGGAAACGGTTGAAAACGAAAGTGACTCGCCGATAATTCGTTCGTTCCGCTCGAATAATGGTAGGAACCGCTCGGATCCCGGCACGGTGGTCGCGCTCCGCTCGAGGACGCGGGTTGCTCGCTCGATCGCGGCAAAAAAGAAACCGGTCGAGCTTCTTCCGTTTCGCGAGCACGGTACGAGTTCAAACTTGGCGCGAGCAGCTCTATAAATGCAGCGGGGAGAGGGAAGAGGAGGGAGAAGCCGGACCTCTGGTATCTTGGTGGAATGCGAGAATCTGCACGGCCTCTGCACCAATTCCTCCTCCTCCTCCTCCTCCCTGAGAAGAAGGAGGAGGATGGCAGAACGAGCGCAGCCCTCTTCCAATTAGAGCCATCACGTCCAGTCGAACGGGATCTCCGCGAACGAGATCCCATCGTATATATATATATATATATATATATATATATATATATATATATATATATATAAAACCTCCGTTTATCCGAGATAACAAACAAAGCTGTTACAGACGCGAAATAAATATCGTTACGTTTATCCGAGGTCAGATCGAAGGCGCGAACGAGCCCACGTTTGTTGTGTGTATCGCTGAACGCTCGATCGCTTCGAGTACCGACCAATCATTTTTCCACGCCGATAAAGCGTTCCCCGCCCGGCCGAAGGTTATCGCCGATAACTCGTCGTCCTCGCGAGCAAACGAGACCGATCTTTCCCCGGCGGCCGACTCGTCGACCGATCCGTCGCCGCTGCAAAGGACATTCCGGGGCGGGGAAAAAATTCTCGCGGTCGTTCTGGATTCCTCGCCGACAAATCGAGATTCCATTCGTTTTCCATTTCCCAAGTAACCCAAGAAATTGACGAACGCTTCTCTTCGAAATTCTATGAGCCTTACGAGAATTATCTCGCGTCGTAGGGATGCGCGCGTGGCGTCGGATCAGTATGCGCGTGGGAAGTGCGCGGTGAACACCTGTGGCGCGCGAGGTGTTGCCGATGACTGTACGAGGCCGCCACGCGTCGATCGTGCATTCAGTTTGAAAGAGGAGCCCGTGTCCCACTCCGTCGCCCATACTAATTGGATCGTGCACGGTGTTTGGAAGCGTTCCGTCCTTCGTACACAACGCAACATAGTAAGACAGACGAGGGAACAGAGACCGTGTATACACGTTACGTTATACCACCGGCGGAATTATTACACTCCCGTCGAATCGATAATATCGATGGAGCGATGAAGTTACTACACTCGTTAGAACGCGGCTCTTCGAATATGTATTCGTACGTATGACTTATCGAAGGTGATCGAATCGAATCGACGTCGGCGCTCGACCTTCCGGGTTGGACCCCCCGATCCGTTGGAATGTCGCCGCTCATGTCGACGCACGGATCCTTTCCAACGCGGTGACGAGTGCCTCCCCTCCCCTCCCCGCCCCCCTCGCCACGCTGAATTCCTCGCTTATCTATCCTCGTGGACGCCGTATTTCCGGGATGTATCCGCGGAATATTTTTCTTTCTTCTTCTTCTTCGAATAGTCTCGCGAGACGAGTTTATCGAATTTACGTTATCCCATAATGGATACTCTCGCGAAAGTTTGAGAAAAATACGGATGCAGAGTGAAAATCGAGCACTCGTCTTTCGGGATTATGCGATCGTTTCGACTAAACGGTTTTTAAAGCCGATGGAGACGAACCGGTTTCCTCGGATCGAGAGAGATATATATATATATATATATATATATCCTTCTCGAGGAGCTCGTCCATCTATCGTCGCGGGCAGCGTGATTTATCGCTAGCTAGGGGCGCGATAAATAAATCCGAACGATCTAATTTCAGTTCCGTGGAAAGAAGGGAATCCCGTCGTGATTTTAATAATTCTCCATTCCCCTCCCACACTTGAGGTAATTTTAAATACTCGTTCCAATCTTTCAACCTTCCATCGAATCGAGATATTACCAATGTAAGAGAAAGAATTCGTATCGAATCGATCGGTTTCGAGACGCGTTTATTGAAACTCGGATCCATTGTGCAGATCGCGATGCGTTCGATCGGGAGCGAGGCTGAAGTGAAAGATCTCGAAAAGGAAGGCGATTAAGGGGGGAATGGGGGACCTTGAGCGCGGTCAGCCACTGCTCGAGAGAAACGAGACGGGGCCAGGGAACACCGGTATGCGCGACCGCCATATTGTTGTGACTACCATGCTGCCAGCCTGGCCAACCACCCGCAACAACAACAACAATAACAACAACAACGATTCTTAAAGAAGCACTTTGGATGTGACCGATCGATCGATTTCGATCGTGAGAGATCGGCGGGAGAAAGAGATTTCGAGGGGATTTCGAGGATGCGAAGGATGTGCGTTTGGACGGAGACTGGCACCGGGTGGTTCTTTTTAAGGAGCGGCAAGGTCGGGAAGGAAGGAAGGAAAGGAGGAGGAGGAGGTGAACGGAGGTGGAATGTCAATGCGGATCTCGAGTCCTGTTTCTGTAAATACGAAAGGCGAAAAGGCCTCGAGTCGAGAGTAATGCAGCTCGGCCGAGTTTGTACGTAGGTTTTATCCCCAACGTTAAAGTCGTAAAATCTCGAATTTAATAGGATTCTAAAAGGCCGGGGCTCTTAGTTAGCTGTTAAGCAAACTAGCTACCTTCTGGCTACGTCCCTCCTCCTCCCCCTCCCCGCCCCCCGGCATACCTTCGCCTCGCCTTTGCTTTCCTCCGACCGCTTCTCGAGTTATTCTTTAACGGTTCCGTTTCTCACACCCACCGGACACCAACTTTTGTTGGGGAGTGGCGATCGAAACGAGTTTTCCCCTTTTCTTTTCGAGTTTCGAAGTTTTATATTCGACGTGTTAAGAAAACGGACGTAATTCGAACGAGGATTCAAATTACAAAACCAAGCATCCCAATCCATCTACTCCGACTATTCATTTCTACGAGCGGTGCTTGGAGACATTTCGCGAAAAGCGTGGATCGTGCGAGCATATAACGCGGCGAGTGTTGATGATCGCGCGTATGCCCACGTTAATCGACATCCGGCTGCGCCGAGCCCGGCCCGCCAATTACCGCGCGTGCGCGCCTTTTCCACGATAGGGGGCGTTGAGTTGGAACCTCGTAGCAGGATCGTAGCGGGGCAGCACGCGCTGCGAACGTGATTCTCGGATAAACAATTCACGTTCCAGTGACACAAATAAGTAAATAAAACTTCTATTCTTCGCGACGAAACGAGATAAATACGAAATAAATCCATCGGACTCGAACGGATTCGAAAATGAATCGATCGATGGATCGGGTGGGGAGAGCTCCGAGCTTCGATTTCCCACGTAGGCCCGCGATCCATCTTTGGCGGACAATGAGCGGTAGTGGCGCGTGGATCGGATCGGGCAGGAATTCCTCACGTCGAGGGTGCGCCTCGAGAGGCGAACGAACCAACGAACACGCCTTTGTCTCCCGTTCGAGCCGCCGCCGTTTCCAACGCTCGGCGAAACCGGAGAACCTTAGCGGCGCGTAACGCACCGAGAGATTTAACCTTTATGAAGCGCGACCGGGGGAGGGTTGCGGCGCGTGGGCGTGAATTCCTTCGTTTCCTCTCGCTCTCTCCGATCCACGGACCGAGCCGGTTCTCGAGGACGCCGAAATCCAAAGGAGGAATTGATTAATCGATAAAATTATTTTTAGAAATAATTACGGTTTGTGTATCGTGTATCGACTGTCGGTAACGAATCGGTAACGAAGATTATCAAAAATATAACTGATGTCGAGGAAAGCTCGATCAATTGGAAAGAAACGTTTAACGGAAGCTTAAATCCATTCCTCGCCTTTTTCTGCAGGTAAGTAGCGATCGTTTTGCATCGACCTCGAGCCATCGAGTTTCGATTCGCCGAGCGTATTACATCGTTTACGGCAGATGAATAACGAAGACACAGTCGTACTCACCATTTGCATCGAACGCGTCTTCCTTGCCCGCCGAGTCTTGTCGCTCCGTTTTCCCCTGCGCTTCGATCGCCTCGCTCTCGCCCGCCTCTTTGTTCCTTCAACAAACAAAAAGCAGAAACGGATGTTAACGAACATCTAATAAGATTATCAAATTATCGAAATACCTCGATCGATCGTCAACCTTTTTCCTTCCTTAAACACGCGCAGTTGAAGATTCGATTCGTTCCCCTTTATTTTTCTCGAATAATAACGCGAAAAAAATGGGAATGCCTCGTAAATCTAGTCGGGGCGTGGCTCGAGGCGCGTTACAAATAACGAATACAAGTAGCATTTCTCCTCTGGTATCTTAATCTTAATATAATGCTCAGAGAAATGTCAGACGGAAACAATGTACAATTTGCTTACAATTACTGAGCATCTGGAAGCGATAATTTCGAATCGTAAATTCACCAAGCGTAAATTATTTATTCCTTTCCCTAACCAAATTAAAATAAAATTGGATAAGAAGCGTATCTCTGCGCAAGATAATCGAATCCTCCTTCTGATTTTTCCCCAAATATCGCGCGCGGGACTCACGGGTTCGCGTATTCCAGAGAGTTGGTCTCCTCCTCCTCCCCGATCGTGGCCAGGTTGCTCTGCCAATAGTAATCCCCCTCGTCGCTCTCCTCGCTCGTCGTGTCATCCTCCACGACCGCTTCCTCGCCGCCACGATTAGCCGAGGTTAGATCGGCGCACGATCGAAACGAGCCCTCGCTCTCCTCGCCCTCCCTCTCTCGCCCGACCTCCTTCCCTCCCCCTTGCTCCAGTTCGTCCACCGGCTCGTTGAACTTGGTCACCTGTTCCTCGTCCGACTCCATCCCTCCCGCCTCCTCCGGCTGGCAAAAATCATCCTCCTTCGTCCCTTCTGCCTCCCCTAACAATCTTTTCTCCTCGTTCTTCTCGCTCGAGGGAGAAACGTTGGCCCCCCTTCGGGGAGGGAACGCTCTCGCCTTCCTTATCTCGATGATCTCCAACACCTTGTTCGTCCTGTACCCCTCCCCAACCTCGTAGTTCTCCATGGACTCGGTGTCGTCCGTCTCCTCGTTCCTCCTCTCCTCAACCCCGTTCAACCCTCCATCCTCCTCCTTCTCCTCCCGTGCTCTGCCGTTCTCCAGACACGCTCTCGCGAGGCTGGCCTCCTCCAATTGATCGGCGGCGATCGTTTCCAGGCACAGCTGGTCCTCGTTCTCGTTCTCGTCCTCGTTCTCGAAGCTCGTCTGCCGAGACTCTGGCAATGAACAAGCGGAGGACGAAACGACGGAGGATTTGGTCTCGGTTCTTGGGAGGATGGCGGGCGGCGGAGGCGGCGGCGGCGGCGGTGGCCTCTTCCTCCTGATCTTGACGTCCCTTCTGGGCAACGGTTTGGGGGGCAGGAGAGGCGCGTGAGCGCCTTCGTTGGTGGAACGGGGAGGAGGAGGGCGCGAGTCGAGGCTGCTCGACGACGACGGCCGATTCACCGTGATCCTGTTTACGTGGTTCCTCGCTGGGAGGGGAGGCGGCGTCCTGTCCGAGGAGTCGGGCGCGCTGTTGACGCGCTCGACCAGCTCCACGTCGTCCTTGATCGGCCTGAAGTGGGTGGTCGAGTCGGCGGCGAGGTCGGCGGTGTAGAAGAGGTCGGGCCTTGCCTCGTGGCCGTAGCTCAGCGGCGCGTCCTGGAAGCTCAACGGCGGTTGAAACGTGATCGTTTCCTCGATCAGCACCGTGTTGGGCGCCACCACGGCCGTGATCTTCTCCACCTCGCCCCGCGACTCCACGTGGGTCACCGCCTCGGAGCTTGCCAAACGGCGGAGCAGGTAGTCGGGCGGGTTCGACGCGTAATAGTCGTCCACCCCCTCGAATGGACAGATCGCGGACGTGGCGGGCGGTTTCGACGATCTCTCGAAATCCTGGTCGATCCGCGAGAAGTCGCCCGGCTGCTCGGACGCCGTCGACGCCGTGGACGCGGTCGAGATGGTCGAGACCCGGTCCGAGCTCGAGAACCGGTCGATCACCGTCGACATCGAGCTACCCGTGTCGTCCGACGTGCTCCCGTGCGTCGAGCCGCACTGCGACCTCGCGTCCACGTACACCATCGCCTCCGGGGGCGGCTCCTGAAAGAGAAACATCGTTGCCAACCATCCATCTTGTCTATCTTCCCATCGATCGAGAAACGAAATATATTCGTTTATATTATTCGTTACCTGTTTCACCCCCGATTTGGCCAGTTCCGGGGAACGTTCCTTCGGGGGGGATCCTTTGGGGCTCGATCCGCTTCTGGGCGACGACTCGCAGCTCTCGTAGGAGGTCGATTTGCTCGCCTCGGCCGCGGCGGTCGGCGAGTGGTCGGGGGAAGCGTTCTGGGAATTGGCCCTCGCCGCGTTCCACGACCGCTTGGCCGGGTTCGGGTTCGCCTCGCCGTCGGCCAGGCCTCGGGCCAGTCTCAACTTGCGGGGGGGGACCGGGGGGGGCGCCGAGGGCAGCTCGGGCGGCACCTTGTCCCTCTCCGGGCAAGTCTTCTTCTCGGCGCTCACCACCTCCGGCCTCAGCGCCCCTCTGCACCTCACCATCAGCTTGATCACCAGCTGCGACTCCTTCAACCGCCTCACGCAATCCAGCCGAGTCATGTGCGTCACCGGCACGCCGTCTATCGAGAGCACCTGGAAAAAGGGGGGGCAGAGATGAGGAGGGAGTCGAGGATCATCTCTGAAGAGGGTTAGTTACCTCGTCGCCCTCCCCCAGCGTGCCCCAAGAGCATCTCGCCCTGCTCGCAGGGCTCTGCTCCGCGCAGCTCTGCACGAACAACCGTCTCACCCTCTCCGACGTCTTGTTCCCACCCTCGAACTTGAGGCCGAAGCCCAACCGCTCCCCGGGCAACCTGTACACCTCCACCTCCTCCTCGAGCGGCAACCTCGCAGCCTCCTCCTCCTCCTCCTCCTTCCTGCTCCCGATCGAGAGCACCGTGACGAAATTCTCCTGGGGATGGGGATGATGAACGCTCTCCACGCTCACCACCGTCACGAAGTCCTCTGTTCCACTCTTGGCGACATCCATTTTCCGGATCGTCGTCGACCAACAGTTCCATTCGTAGCTGGCCCGCTGATCTTTACAGTCCGGAATGCTGGCCACTCCCTGAAATCAGGCCCGTTCCATTGTACGTGGTAACCGCACGAGTTTTCTTTGATCAGTTTTCCCCAGCCTTTTTTATCCGTACAATTATCCGTAGAAGCGGGATCGTCGATCGCGTGTACGTCGAAAGGAAGACGCGGCGATCGAGCAACGAGTAACGAGTTTCGAATCTTTTCCGAACGGTGGAGGAAAGGAGAAGGAGAGATAGAGAGAGGACGATTTCGCGGCACGGATCCGATGTCTCGAGGGAAATTGGAATCGCACGCACGGTTGCCAGGCAGAAATCACGGGGATTGTCATCGAGACGGGGAATAGATGCCAGCTCGCAAACTGTGTCACGTAGCGCGAACATCCTCGCGGACGGTCATTAAGCGATCTTAACTACGCACGAGCTCGCGTGACCAACTTAACGCGCGACTTTCATGTAGTTCCCTACCTGTAACCGTCCGTTTTCCCGGCTCTCCTCTTCGTTGTACTCTTACCTGCCTCGCTCTCTCGTAAAATCTCGTTCTTCCCTTTCCTTCTTAAATTTAGATCTCGAGAAACAGGATAAACAGAGGTAAACAGATGTCTTCATTATATTCGCGAACGTAGAGAAGAAGTGTTATTCGATAAGTTTTCACTCGTCACCGAGAAAGTATACTTCCATCCCATCCTCTCCCACGCTTCCATCGATTTCCGTCGCTTCGAGTAGAAAGTAGATTGACCCCGGGTCAATCAGCTGATCGTCACGGTCGTTATTTTTTCGCGGTCCTTTCCTCGTCTCGCGCGAGAATGGAAGGAAGGTGCCCCTCTACTCCCCGCGCCACGCGCCCGATAAATCAAACTGGACGAAAACGGCCGTGGCACGCAAGGGGAGGGGAGAAGGATATCTCGAGATCGGTTTAACGGTTCGGATTCTTCCCTCGATCGACTTGGTTCCACGTCATTGACCGGTATATTAGTCGGACTTTCCTCGCACGCTCACGCTTTCCTTACTTCGTCCAACGATCGATTATCCTAGACGAATTTCTACGCGACTTTCTACACTTTGCGAGACTTTTTTTCCCCTCTTCGTTTAGAGAAAGAAACACTGAAAACATAATACGATAGAAATATATATATATATATATATATATAAATATATATATATATAAACATTTTTTGTGGGTAATTTCGTGGAGAATCGAGGAGAGAAAGAACGGCGGCCGGCGAAAAAAAGTTATCGGAGAGCGGGTAGGAGGGGTGAGGAAGGCGAAGAGCCATACAAGTGCGCGTAACGGAATTCGTAGCCGCAGGGCCGAGCGGCACATTCTCGAGATGTGCCGGCTCTGTTGCTCGGAACGGCTCACGGCGTTCCAGGCATCGTGAAAATATTACGAAACTGTTCCCGCGGACGATCGATACCGCCACCTGCCCCCTCAAATCCCCTTCCATGTTTTCGTTTCGAACTTGACACAGAAATCGCCGGGATTCGCCGCCGCGAAAATAATTTTCAAATATATACCAACAGTTTTAACTGATCGAGAGCAATATTGCGGGGATTCCGCTCAATTTCATCCGCTGATTCTCACGAGATATGGTAAAACCTCGTGTTCCCTCGGGGGAGGGGATAAGTTTCCAAGGTCTTTCCGTTCGCGGATAGCGGAGAAAGCTATATAATACGTATATATATATATGTATGTATGTATATAAGGTGGCTCGTCTCGGACGCTGCAATCTCGTTTTGGTGCCGGTGTTATTATAGATGGCAAAAAAGTTTTTCAGAGAGAGTCGTTACTAGTTTTCTTTCGAGAGAAAATCGTTAATGTTCTTTTAAATGGGGTTATATTTCTTTTATCGCGCTTGTCGATTCTCTCCATCTTATTCTCGCTCGTTCGAAGGGATATTTCTACGCGTGTTTTCCTATTAAAAATTACGAAAAAAAAAAAAGAAAGAAGTAACATCGGAAATGTTCGACTCTGAAATTCGTTCGTTCAACTCTACGTGTGTAACTCGTGTGTGATAACGGGAATAAAAATCGAGGTGGTAATATCTCGCACGATACCTGTATGCGCTACCTGTACGCGCGATAATGACTAATGCGATGACTAGAAATTTTCTTCTATCGAATTCTACGTTTCCTTTTTCTTTTTTTTTTTTTTACGATTTTTTTTTTTTACAATAACGAATTCGATTGATTTAAGCAGAGTGGAAAGTTCGAAAGGATACTTCTCTTTCAAATTCATATCATTTTTACAATATTATAATTTAATTTTCTCGAAGCAAAACGAGCGGCAATAAAGGAGTTTAATTAATAGAGCGAAACTTCTGAGATGACCATTTTCTTATCCAATTCCACGTTTCTTACGATATTACGATATATTCAATTTCCTTAATTTCAATTATTTGAGCGCCAATAAATTAACGGAATTAAATTACTCCTCGAAGAGTAGAAATTTCCAAAGGATCCTTTCCCTCCCTTCCTATTCTTACGCTCGACAAATTCCACGTAAATTGAAACAACTCTTAGACAAATTGATTTTACACCGATTCCAAGGAATTTCCAAAGGATCCTTCCTTTCTTCATTGCGTTTCGTTTCTTTTTTAAACATAAACATCGCGGTTGCCCGCGAGAAAAAAAACGCGGATATATTCGGCCTCGAACGTTGACGATCGTTACAACGCCTCGTTACCATAAACGATATTTTCCCAACCCGTGGAATCCACTTTGGAAAGTACACTCGGATCCAATTGCCAATTAGGAATATCTCCTCTCCGCTTCTTCTTGCTCCTCTCCGAATCAATTTGCTCTCGGCGAGCGGATCGAAAGCGTAGAAACGTTTACGAGCGAGGCAAAAGGCTGCTTTGGCTGCGAGGAGGAAATTGGCACGTAATGGCGGTCGCCTTCCCCACCCCGCTCCCGCGAACGGAGGGAGCCATCTAACTGCTCGGCCGCCCGCCTCGACACCCGAAACTGTACCGCATCCTAATAAATGCCGTGGCTCGATTACTCGGCCGAGTAATCGGTTTGTCAAACAACCGGGACAGTTGAACCTGCTCCGAATTAATAAACCGCTCTCGAAACTGACCTACAACTTCTACGCTCTCCACGCTCGCAAAATACTGTGTATACTGCGCTTTTAATACACCGACTCGTGTCGCCCGCTCCGCTGTCTTATCTCTCGCCTCGATCGATCATCCTCCCGCGCGTAAATTCCAACCTGTTAAATTCCGTTGTCGCTCAGATTCGAATCGAATAACGGAAGGGAAAAAAAAAAAGAATCTTCGAATTGTAATTTTCAACAATTCATAATGTGATATACGTGTCTTTTTTTTTCTACGAATAAAGTATTTATTTTTGATTGGGAAGGAATTTTTGAATAAAATAAAAAATAATTTAAATTTAATTCTTGGAAATTTAATTATAATTATTTTATTAATAAATTTATTTAATCTAAATTGAATTAATATTTTTTGTAATTTAAGATTTAATTGTTATTTGTATGGATTAATTATATTAACTTTGTGGATTTTTGGATTTTAATTTTTATTTCATTAAATGACAACAGATTAAATTGTGAGATTATTTTCGCACGATATCGGTATGCAGAACATTTTAAATTCGTAACTTTTAAATTCGTTTTATTATCTAACGTGTATTAAGAAATTATTTAAGAAACTGTAACGAAAAGAACGATTGAATTGCACCTATTACGTGTAAAATATATTATTCTTGATGTTATACGATATACTTGGTTAATTAACGAAGATTTGCCAGCAATTTTCTTTTTGAAAAAACATTTCTCTCGAAGGAAAACAATTTCAAAGAAATTTAAAAACCTTTCTACGACGTGTTAATAATTACGCGACTATTTAAGAATTATAGAGAAGAGGGGAGGGGGAAAATCGAGAGACGTTATTCGGAAGTATGCAGGAGCGGAAATGTTTACGCTCGAGTTAAATGGAGTAAATGGTGGCTCGTAACCCTTTCGAACTCTTCATTTTCCCAGCCGTGAACGATCCTACAATGCGGCAGGGAATTACGCAATCGCGTTCCCCGTCACGCTTCAAGGATTTTGACAGCGTGCTCCATTCATTACTCAAAACCATCTGCATTCGCATTTTCTTTCTTTCTCTTTCTATCGTTAACAATCGCCCCTCCCAAATTGGGGAAAAAAAAGTTCGATCGAGCAGAAATCGAAATTCTTTCTCTAAAGATCGAAAGTGCCTTTTGACTCAAACGCGCTTTTTTCAAACTGGTCGTCCTCCACGGTGGCTTTTATATCTAGTTTCCAATCCAAGCCCGTCCATCGTTTGAACTTTCAAATCGTCGAGAGCCGTTCAATTCAAATCGCGACCTTTACGATGCAGCGCATCAAGTACGCATATGGCCTACGCATATTTCGAGAGGGAAGATTCCATCCATGGGATCGACGACGACGCTTTAAAAGGCTGATCGAGCGAAATGAATAATCGCCTCTGATCCCGGAGGAAGAGGAGGCAGGTTCTGGAAACGCGGAAGTGGTTGCGCAACGGCGAAACAAAAATCGGGGCAACAAGTTTCTAGCCTGGGTAAAGGGTTTCGTGCCGCTTCGGAAAACTCGAAAAACTTTCACGAGACGATCCAAGTCGCGTTACATCGCGAATAAACACGCCTTGCGGCGAAGAAGAAAATCCGCTCCGCAGAGAGGAGGGAAAAAAAGAAAGAAAGAAAAGAAAAGGAAAAAAGGAAGAAAAAAATGTCAAATGCCATCAAGCTTTCAAAGGCCCCGCTATCTGAAAACTGGTTTCGAAGGAGAGATTTCTTGTCGAACGGAGGAAACGTCGTCTGGTAATATCTGTGGTAGCCTTTTACTCCAGTCGTGGAGGGGAGAAGTCGATGAATCGATGAGAGAGAGAGAGAGAGAGAGAAATCAGAAACACGCGTTACGCGTGTATTTTTTTCTTTTAATCGCGACCTCTGAAAGATCGTCAAGGACTGTTTGCCGTTATGCTCGAGAAACGCGGTATCTCGCGATAAGTTGCCACGATGATTTCATATCAGAGTGACGTTCACGCTCGAAGCCGGCCAAGTGTCGTCTCGTTAAAGGGATTAAAAGCGTTCGCGGTTTTCGATAGATGGAAAAGCGTCGCGTTCGATATGCTACCAGCTCGTCGGCATGCTCTTCCCCATTACGGATAACGTACCGTTTATAACAAACCACGTCCACGTACCACTTGCGCGGTAATCGATCTTCGAAACTCGAAAGATATTCCGATCGAGACGTACGCGCCAATTCCCTTTTACTTACCATTCATTCGTCGCTCGTTTTCATCCCTGGAGGAGAGATACCGCGGTGAAAAACCGGCCCAGTGTCTCTGGCCTCTACGGTTTATACGCCGTAGTGTTCACGCGACCACGTGATCTTCCAACCTTCTTTCTCTCTCTCTATGTCTCTTTCGGATGCCAGGTCCAATCCGCCTTCTTTCTCGCCGAATATTTCTTCGAAATATCCACCGATTAAACGACCGAGAGTCGAGGAGATCGATTCGGCGTGGATCGAGCGAGTTGGTCGTGGATGGACGGCGCGGCTCGAATCCGTGAACGAGCGGGACCGAGACCCAGCACCACAACGGCCGAGGCACGGCCGAGTCGGGGAGGAGAGGTGTCGTGTTGCGAGATGGAGCTCGATCACGTGGGCAGCACACGCGGAAATCGATGGTTCGACGTGCATTCGGGACAACGCGCCGTGCCGGACTGGCTGTTCGGTAGGCTGACTTTCTTCCACGCCGCGCCGCGAATCGCCCCTTTGATTACAAACACCGTCCCCTGTCTCTGTCCACCTTTCTCTCCGCCTCTCTCCATCTCCCTCCCTTCCTCCTTTCCCCCCCTCCCTCTCCGGCCCCCGTTCGCTCAACCTCCTTTACCCGCGAGCGGAGAGCGCCCGCTCGAGCGCCCCCCACCCATCGCTTCTCCGCCGATTTCGTCGGACCTGTCCATCGCGCTCCTCCGATTCGATCACTTGCCCCCCTCCTCCGCTTTCTCAAAGAGAGGTTCTTAAAAAGTTTTGCATCGACGTTGATTCGAAAGTGGAGGGGATACGAGTGGTATGAATTTTTCGAAAAAAAGATTTTTCGAAAAAGATTCGAGCGGACAGATTCGGATCCCGTTTCCACCTGCGCCCCCTACCGAATGGTCGAGATCGAGATTGCTGCCAGCCAAGTCGATCTAACCTGTCCCCACTCCCAATCGTACACGACACCTGTTCGAACTTGGAGACAAATTCTGTCTTACCCGAGATACAACGTTCCATATTATCCCCGTATGGAGTTTTCCCCGTAAGGAACGAGCGGAGAGAAAAGCAAGCGCGCAGAAGCTCGCTCTCCTCTTCCTCTCCCCGGCCTTTCTAGTCTCGGTCGGAGCGTCGCGTCGGGCGGAGAAGAAGAGGGACGAAGAGAGAAACGAGTTGGAAAGAGAACGGGGAGAATGGAGAAACGCTCCTACTTCCCTCGTATCCCAGAAGCGGCGGGATTATCGCGGCGACACTCGAGTTACGTCGATTCCATTCTCACCGATATTGCGGGTAATCCTGTCAGACGTGTCCGACATACCACTGGCCCGTTTTGCAAAACCGCAAAACAGACCCATCGTTGCGCGCCAACACGGCCATCCGTCGTCTCTTCTCCCTCGCCTATCCCACCATCCTTAACCACCTTGCGCTCGTAGTTGTCGATTATTCGCCATCGAAGCCACTTTCGCCGGTGGAACCGTGCCGCTCGGTGGCCACGCGGCCTGCAACGCCGCGGAATGTCGGAAGTGGAATTATGCAAAAAGCCGCGGCGGAACAATGCGCGCCGAGACGATGCACGAGGATGGAGGAGGCTCGAAAGCGGCTCGACGGCCGTGAGAATGTTGCGCCGTCGCCGTTTATCAGGATCGCTGATTCAGAGGCGAGAACAACCGTTCCTTTTTTTCCGCTCGCGTTTCAAAACTCGGTGTGCCACGCGTCGAAAGGGAAATTGTTCGTATCGCGTGATCTTTTCTTTTCGATTCAAACTCGCGAAACGCTTCAACTCTTAGCCCAACTGAATCGCACACGCGATGGGGCAATCGTTGAAAAATCGATCGGATGAAATTTCGGATAAACTTACTTTCTTTATTTTGTAATTTTGTAATCGTGATTAAAATTTTGCCCGTCTTCTAAACAATAACGAATAACCTTTCGTTCGAGAAATCATACATACGAACTCGTATGTTTTTAACTTTATCTTTATTGCGGACAATTTTGCTCGGTTTTAGTGCAGACGCGGCGCAATTTCGTCAGAGCGCGCGAGCTCACGATGCTACGTCCATCCTCGTTGCTCTCGATTCGAAAAACAAGGAAAGACGTAATATGACAAAAAACCGCTCCTCCTGTCATTACTCGCGATAACTTCCCGCTAAAATTACTTTCGCTCGTGGAACCGTTCTATGTACGCGCAAGGCAAGAAACACACGGAAAGTCGAGTTTATAACCGAGTTTAATAAACGGTATCACCGTGTGCCACGAATATCCTTCTTCATCGATTCAACGTCACCTATTTTACAATCTCATTCTCTTACGTTTCACACGTTTGTCCGCGAAGCAATTTGAAGCACGCGAAGAGCAGCGTGAATTATTATTGAAAGAAACCGTGGAAAAAGCACGTAGCTTTCACCGCGAGCGATCGGTCGTCCTCCAATTTGATCCTCGTCCGTTTTATCCTTCGTTGTATCCTTTTCGAGAATCGGTTCCTCGATCCGCACTTCCTCCCGCGATTTCCTCTCGCGATCGGGAGAAAGGAAGGGGAATTGCTGGCAAAACGACGATTCGTCGAACGGGAGTTACGGGCCTCTGGTTCGTTTTAACGGTATATCTCCATCGCGCGCGAAGATCTGGGTTGCTGGCGCGACGCGCGCGCGCGCGCGCTTGTGATTTCGCTTGCCGCGAGGCCGATCATTACGAGACTCGTTTCCTAGTCGATTCAACGTTTCTCCAACTTCGTGCACCATTACAATAGAGTTTTACGATAAAGCTACAAGTTTTTTTATTTGCGTCTCATTTATAAATCGATGACTCTTTAAAAACTTTAGAGATTATTGCAATTATACGTAATTTTAGATTATACGTTCCACTGATCTTATTATCGTACATCTTCGTTAAGAGGTTCTTAAAATAATCGATTACCAAATTTTTCGTTGTTTCTTCGCGAACGATGAAATCGCGTGTGCGGTTAACTTTTACGTAATAATGGAGGAAAGCGTTCGCAGAGAATCGAGCGAGCCATTATTCGCGGAGGTCGAAAGTGGACGAGGGCGAAGGAAAAACGGTTTTACGTGCCGAAATCGGGCGCGTAACCAGGCCGATCGACAGCTCGCTTAGCAATTACCGATTCCGGAGCCCAGGCTGGAGTCGCGTGGAACGGGCTGTGCGAACCGCTCCTCGAGCAACGGTGCATAGGCGTCGCGTGCCAAGAATTCCTCCGTGGCGTTACGTTTCTTGCCCTATCCACTTCCTTTTCTGCTCCCAATTCTTCTCAATTGGGTGAAAAGGACTACTCGTTTACACAGGAAATTAATCCTTTCGTTCGCAATCCATTGATGATCAGTTACGCGTGATCGAAGAAAAATAATAGGATTAGGTAACGACACGTGTATACGTATTTAAAACGATATATAATTTTTACCAAGGGAAAAATTTAAAAAAATGACAAAACGTAATACGCGATCGAGAAATGTTTGCTTGAAATTACTTACTTGCCAGGAATCTATGCATAACGGTATAGATATTTCTAATAAATACGATATACGTGCGTGACACGCGATTCAAATTTCATACGATTTCACTTCTTCCTTTACCTTCGTCGAGCCAGCTCCGTCGTGATCGAGCTACTACCGCGTCCTCTCCTTATCTCTCCGTTCTTCGTTCTCGCTAGGCTAAGCGCTCACGTTTTCATAAGACGGCGACGAAACGAAAAGGCCTCGTTCGTACTTTCGCGAAAGCGAATCTTTTTTTCGCGAATCAGCTCTCGCCCCTCTCCCTCCCTCCCTCCCTCGCTCTCTCTCTCTCCACCGAGAGAGAGGCTCGTAGGCCTCCGGCTACGAAGCTGAAGGTATGCGGCAGGTGGCTTTCCGCTGGTGAGGAGAGCGCGCGCGCGCATCCATGCACCTTCGAACGAGGACAACGATCTCTGGCGCGCGCGTTTCGGAATCGTATCGCGTGTATATACGCCCTCCATCTCTCTCTCTCTCTCTCAGTATTCTCATTGCCATCGCGGCGTTCCACTCGATCGGGAATTAATTTAACCGCGTCTCGACCTCGAATGGAGCATGACCTTGATAACCGTGTCCGTGATTTCACGACACGGTGTATCCTTGGAACAACGAAGCTGTAAGCCCCTCGTTAACGCTGCTTTCGTCCGCAACCAACGATATCCCTTTACTAACTCCTCTCCTCTTTTTTTTTTTTCGTATCTCTCGAAGTCGAAAGGAAAAAAAATATTTCCCTGGAAACGACTCGTTTTCAGGGGTTAACGACCCTGAAATTTCGCGAGGGGAGGGGGGGAAGAGCGGTCGAAAGGGAGAGAGGATTCTTCCTGCTGACCGTGTGTGCAGGGACGGAGAGATAAAATTGGAGACTGTTCTGGGAACAGGTAATAACGGTACCTGCTCGTCCACTCCATCTAACTCTCGAAACATCAAACTTCTCTCTCTCCGTTTGTTTCGAAATTCAAAATTCGCGCGCAAGGAGGAAAAAAAGAGTCGTTGCTCAACGAGTCGTTTGTTTTCCACGCGGAATCGTTTTGAATCGTCGTCCGTCTAACAGGGTTAGAAACGGTTGTACTCGATTCGTGAAATGGAAAAATGGAGCGATCCTACGTGTAATCCGCCACGGTTGTTGAACGCGGACAAAGAGGTTAGCCGCGAGACACGAACGCGTCTCCTTGAACGCGCTTTAGTTAAATATACATATATATATATATATATTTATTTACACGTTCTCGAAGGAGAAACGGAAGCTTTCCACGTAGTTAATCAGATGCGCGCTAATCGTCGATCGTCGTGCTCACCTTGGCGCACTCGGATGCGCACTTCTCAGCGTTCCCGAAGTCCGGCAAGTGGCCAGAAACTGTACACTGCTCGATTTAAGCTAGCCTCCTACGACCTATAATTAAGTTGGTGTCACAGATCGTGGCCACGCTTCCTCTACGATTCTCCCATTATCGATCCAGATCAAACGTGAATTATATTTATAAATAAATCCTTGTCAATTTAAAATAAGTTAAGATTTATTTATTTATTTATTATTGATAATAAAATCGGTTTGGTGGAATCGGTTGAATAAATTGGATCGGTATTTCGATATCCCTTATGGTAAAATCGGTGGATAAAAATGGCGGAGCGAATAACGCAAAGGTCGGGACGATTCCCGGAGTCGTGACGCCGAGTTGGCACGTTCTTGAAACCGAGGAATCGAGGTCAGCCTCGCGGTGAACGGGCCTGCAGTTATAACGAGAGTTGGCGTTACACGCTGCCTCCTCGCCGCCAAGGAGCGCTAAACAGAGACGCGCAGAGATGCAAAGCGGTGGAACGAAATCCGTGCTGTGTGTATATATATGTATATATATATATATATATATACACGTTGTTGGTTGCCGGTTCGCGGACCAAACACGATTCCCAAGAATCCTGTCGTCGAAGATGCGGCCATATTTGGTCGTGACTGCTTTCTAACTTGTCCCTTGAAAACTCATTCATCTCTTTGAGGAAACGGAGGGGAAGGAGAGTGGGGAGGATTCGCGTTCCGCGGAGATACAATCTCTGAAAAAAATTGCTCGAACGCTCTCTTTTGTCTAAAATAAATTTTTGATAAAATAAATAAAAAAAAACAGTCTCTTTTTTCAAGAATAATATACTTAATGATTAATTTTTTAATCATTTTCTTTAAAATTTAAATAAAAAAATATAACCAAAAAAATAAATTTTTTAAAATTTATATAAAACTCAAATAAAACTCAAAATAAAGCTCATGAATGAAATTCAAAATAAAACTCAAATGAAATTCAAAATAAAGCTTAAATTAAACTCAAAATTAAACTCAAAATAAAACTCAAATGAAATTCAAAATAAAGCTTAAATGAAACTCAAGAAGAAAAATTGGAAGTAAAAAGATATTAAAATATAATTTCAATTCTGAGGGAGAGGATATATATATAACAATTTATATATATCCTAAATATATGTTTATATTTCTATAAAATATGTAATCTATTTAAAAAATAATTATAAATAATATAATTTAATTAAAATTTATGTTAAATTTTCATAGTACTATATATATAATTATATATAAAATTGTATGAATAAATAGATTATAAAAAATTAATTTTAAATTATTATACTAATGTTTTCAATTGTAGAGTAAACTTTTATAAATGAGATAATTGTTCAAATTATTAACTTAATTTATTTTAAAGGGGGTTGGAAAGAAGAAGCGGAAGCGGTTTCTTTTCTTTCGCAAAAAAGTGTTTTATTAAAAAACTCGTATTTGGTAAATAAAATTCTGTCTCCATTTTTTCTTTTTTCTTTTTTTTTTTTTGCCTTTTCTTCTTTTCTCCTTTTGCGTACAGCGTATAATTATACGGTAGTAGTAAATTACGGTTAAAACGGAGGATAAGGGGGGGGGCGCGATACGAGGCGAGGGGGATCGCGAGCGGAATAGATCGATCGCTGGCAGCGGTGTGCTATCGTACTGAACGGTGGAAGCTTCCGTTTGCCGTCTCCGTTTCTCTTTTTTTTTTTCTTTACAACGTCGAGCAGTTACAATTACAATTATTTTATACGGCGATTAGTAACGTTTCCTTCCCTTTTTTTTTCTTCTTCTTTCTTCTTTTCTTTTCGCAGGGGCGAAGAACGATCCTCGCGTTTTCGTTTCACGTGATTCGGGGTGACGATCCTCTTTCAACAGCTTAACTTTCTTCTCGTCGCAGCGATAGCGAAAGCGCGTCTACTTCGACAGAGAGAGAGAGAGAGAGAGAGAAAAAGAAAAAGAATATTCGTGAAAAAAACGTACGAATGACTATACAATCTCCATATTTCGCGCGTATAAACGCGTGTATCGTATTTTTTTTCTTCTGATATGGATGGTGCCGCGTTACCAAAAATGGAGGGAGGGAAGAGAAGAACGGCAACGGCGCAAAATCGACGGGATTGCGAAACGAGGCGCGTGTACCTCTCTCGTGATCGTAATTCAACCGGTGCTCGATTGTACGTCGTGTTCGTACGAGGAATTTTCTCGATAAGAGTAGGCCGTGCCATTGACGAGTGGAAAGAATCGTTCGTCGCCCCGATATTAATTAATAATCGATCGCGTGCGTGCCGATCGGCGCGTAATACGATTCGTCATCGTTCCTTCGGTTCGATAAATGTTGAGAGAGAAAAAATTTTACGACGACCTCGAAGGACGACGACCTTGCGTTGTTCCATTTTTCATCTTCAAGAGATTACAATTATTATTTTTCTTCGATTACGATCCATATATATATATATATATGTACACGCGATTTCGTCACTCTTTCGATTCGATTCTCGTCGATAAAAGTTGAGATAGAAAAAAAAAAAAAAGAAAGAAAGAAAGACGACCTCGAAGAATCTCGTCGTTCGATATTCGAGATTAACGATTACAATGATTATTTTTTCTTCGATTACGATCGATCGTGATCATTTTTCTCTTTTCTTTTTTTTTTTTCTTCTTCTTCCGACTTCGTATCATTTTCTATCTTACACCGATTTTTCTCGAAAGATTAATAAGATAAAGGAGATACAAGAACAATGATAGGAACGATCGATAGCGATACATTATCATCGGAGATGATTACACCGTCGTATTCGATTTGCGTGGAAAGAAGAAGAAAAAAAAAACAAGAAGAAGAAGAAGAAGAAAGATATAACCGATTCGATTCAATTCGAATACGACGGGGTTCGAAACGGGTAATAATAATAATAATGGAGGCCGATGATCATGAAAGCATTTCCTTAAAGAAATCGTGTCGCGTGTCGCAAGCTCTTTATTTGACAAATAAATACGACAATAATGTATATGTACAAAAAAAATAAATAGTAGGAAAAAAAAAAAAAAAAGAAAAAAAAAAACGTTCACTCCCGTCGTCCAAGACGCGAAGAAGATCGAAGGATCGAACGAGTCTCGATCAACGATCCCGCGACACTTTTGCGATCGAGGATCGTTCGACGAGGTCGTGCTTGTTCGATCAAACGGGGGAAGAGGGAGGAAGGGGAGGAGGGGGAAGTCTAAACGAAACTTTGCTTGCGTTTCCATTGTCGATCGAGTTTCCTTTTTTTTCCTTTTTTTTTTTTTTCCTTTTTTCCTTCCTCTCGCGAGTTTGACGTAACAATACTTAATGTACACACATATATATAAATATATATATATATGTACGATAATTCTAAACAGTCGGATTAACAATTACGTGACAATTTTAAAATATCTTCTCGACTCTTTTTTATTTTCTTCTTCTTCGTCTTCGTCTTCTTCTTCTTCGTCTTCTTCTTATGCAAAATACGTGTTCAGCGTAGAAAAAAAACTTCGCTTACAATCGATCCTTGTATAAAAAAATTAGTCGTTTCTCCTCAGGGAAGTCGGTCAAAGTGATTTTCTTCTCGTTTCTTTTCTTCTAGTTTCTCGTCTAGGAGAGCGCTTCTATGTAGGTAGAATTTTATATATGTATGCGTGTGTATGTGTGTGTCTATATGTATATACATATATATACGTAAAAGAGGTTTGTGAGAGGTGCGAAGTGATGGAAAAAGGAAAAGGAAACGGAGGCTTTCCTCCGGAGAGAAAGGTGAAAAAGCAGCAAGGAAAAGGGAAATACACGAGGAAGATGAGTTGTACCGTGGGAGACTTTGAAAAAATTCTTTTTTTTTCCTCTTTCTACTTTCTCCTTTTTCTTCTTTTCTTTTGTGCATCGCGAGTGCAACGCGAGAGAACTTTGCGTCCATGTTTCCCCGATTGATTTCGCGCTAACTACACGGAACAGACACGGAGCTTGAGCAATCTAGTCTTATTGAGCAGTCTCGTGTGTGTATGTATATGTGTGTATCTGTGTGTAAAGAAACATTATTTTTTAGACAGAGCTAAGAGGCAGTTTTCGTACGCGACGAACGCGAGAGATAAGGTAACATAGGAGAGAGAGAGAGAGAGAGAAGCGATCTTAAAAAAAAAAAGAAAAAAGAAAGAAAAGGTACGTGATACTCGAAGGTAAACCGGAAGAGAATTGTCGAAATCCACGTCTATCGAACGTGTCTTACCTAAAATCTAAAAGTAAAGTGTCGTAAGAAAAAAAAAAAATCTTAGGTTACTTGTTATGCATATGACTAATCGTACGTAAATTGCATAGTTAGGAATAAAAAAAAAAAAAAAAAATAGAAGAAGAAAGGACACGGAATAGTAGGAACAAAAGGGCAGTCCTCGACATCTGGTGGTGTTTAACTTAAATTATTCACGCATTATCCGCGAGGTATGTAAAAATAAAAGGGGGAAAGAGAGGGGAGGGGAGGGAAAAAATACAAGGTATACAAAAAAATTGATCGGTGCAAGTACAACCGTTGGTGGAATAAACGAGAGAAAAGAGAGAGGGGAGGAGGGAGGGGGAAAGAAACATCGCGGATAAATAATCGCGGAAAACGAAGAAAAATCGTCGAATCGTCGAACCGAATTAAACGCGGATCCGTTTTTCAATATGTATATATATATAAAAAAAAAAGAAAGAAAATGATTCGCCGTGTGTCCGGAGAAAGAGGATGATTGTCGCGGTTGTGTGAACGGACGCGACAAACGAAACGTTGGAAAATTGGATCTACGCCGAGAAGGAGGAATCGAGGAATGACTCGTTTCACTGACTTCGTTCGTTCGAACGACTGGAAGGAACGGATGGTGGACTTCTTCTTTCTTCGCTTTTTCTTCGAGAACAAATTCGCGAAGCGCGATTTTTCCATGGAACATATTTCTCGCGCGTGGGAACGTGCGAGTCCCCCCACGAAAATAAACGTTTTCGCGTCGGTAACGAAGAGCAAAAACTTTCGCGTCTCTTCGCGTGCGGTCGGATTGATCGATACGACGCACACACGCACACGGGTCGTATCGGTGCAGGCCGGACGAGCGTATCGAACACCCGTTCAAATTCCTGTCTCCCGCTGCGATCGCTAGCATCGATTTTTCGCGCTTTTGCGCCTCCACACGTAAAGCTACGCTCTCGCAGGCATCACTCACGCTCATAATACGCAAACTCGTACGCGCGATTATACTCTAATTAATTCTTTGAACACGTACACACAACACGTAATAATCGCTCTCGTATTCCACTCATTCTCGTAAATCCGCGATACCAGATTCTCTTCCTTCTTAATATACATATTTATATATTACACGGTTTCGAAAAACTATATATATATATACACACATATATAGTTTTATATATATATATATATATATATAGGCCTAAGAAATTTCTTTTTTTTTTTTTCTTTTTTTCTTTTTAGAGCCACGAGCCACCTTTGCACGATATTTAGAGAGAACTCGTCACTTATGTAGGAAACATTTCCGGTTAATCTTACGATGCCGTATGCCGCAGATCGGTGACGCGCCGAAGGGAAAGAACGCGCGCCAATTTACGCATACGATCTAAGCGTTAAACTGTTTATCCGTTTAATTACACACTAAATACTTTTATTTATATATATATTTTTTTTTTTTTTTTTTTTTAGAAAATACGAGCGAGGCTTCATTATCGTTCATCGTAACGTACACGTAGAAACGATCGACGGGAACGCGAAACGTCGATCCACACTGTGCGGCGAGCCGAGCCGAGCCGAGTCGAGCCGAGCCGAGCCGCGCCGCGCGTGTCCCCGTTCTTCCTCTTTTCTTTTCGACGACGAGACGAACGAACGAGTAGGGGCTGTTCCGTCCCGCGGGTCTCCGCTCGTTCCAAAGGGGGAGCAGTTCAGTTCAGAAAACCGAAAAAGGGGGTCAAGGTTTTTTCGAGCGCTGTTTTCGAGAAGAGGTGATGCGTCGCAAGGAAAGCTCGGTCGAACCGATTTCCGATGTCACGATCGTCCTCGTCGCGCGTACAACAACTTGTTGGCACTTGTCACGTCGGCGAGAGAAAGAGGAGGGCGCGAGGAAAGAATCGACTCGATCGAGCGGGACCCGCGCGCTTTGCTTCGGGGCCCCGGAACGCACGCGTACGGATAATGCGTAAAGCGTTACGTATAGGTAGTATAGGTACTTGGTATTAGGTCACTAGTGCTCGCGAATCTCGTTACACCAGTTAGCTTCTGGCCGGCGAGTGTGTGTGTGTGTGTGTGTGTGTGTGTTGTGAGTGTGTGTGCGCGTAGCGGTGTGTTTCGGCCGCGAACGCGGAAACATCCGTTCCGCGAGGGTGACCGAGTGGAAACGGCGCGCGCCGATTCAACGTCGATCGATCGAATTCTTCATTTTTTCCTTCTTTCTTCTTTCCTCGACGCGAACGTCGTAAAACGCGCTCCACCTTTCTTTCTTTCTCGAATTCTTTCCGCGCAATTTCCAGAATCCCACGGAATTCGATTTTCCGCCTTCGCGTTTCCCCGCGAAACACTGCCCGCTCGATTGCAACTACCTGCGCGAAGGACGCGAGAAAGGAACACAGAAGTACGAGCGACAGTTTCGAGAAGGACGATTGCGTTTGTTTACGGATGAACGGGGGGGAAGGTGGGGAGGAGAGATAAGACTAAAAGAAGGACAAGTTTTACGGAGATGAGGAAACGTGTGTGTGTTGTGTGTGTGTCTATACATATATATGCGTGTGTATGTGTGTATGTATGTATGGAACTTCTACCATTTTCGACTCAATAACGTTAAACTTACTCGGCGAAATACGGATATTATATACATATATATACACATATACATATACATATACATATATATATATACATATATACATATATATATATAATAAAAGGGATTAGCTAATCAGTCTTATGTTAGAGGCTCTTTAACGTCTATGTATTATTTCAGTTGCGTGTCGCTTTGCTCGCGATTGGATATCTTTCCTTTTCTCTCTGGTGTCGTTAACTAACTCCGACGACGTATATTCGACGATTCGCACGGAGGAGGGGAGGAGGGCGGGGGGTGGGGGTGGGGGGACCGATCGTCCTTTCCTTCGTTCGTCGATCGATCTCTTTCACTCTCGCGTAAACGTAAACATATACGTTCGCGCGCGCACACACACACACACACACGCATATACACGGAGCTGCTAAACAGTCTACGTTCTCTCGTCTACACTCTGGAAAGCACGGGCGAGATTTCGTGCTCCCGAACGAATTTCCGTTCGATCCTTATCTCCCTTGACCCTTTGCCGGCGCGAGAAACTCTCTCCGAGTGATTTCTTTTTCCGACACGCTCGCGTTAGCACCAATGATCGAGGGAGCGCGAAACGGATGAATCGCGCAACGCCGCGGCCGATTCTTCTTCTTATTGCACGATTTCGAGAGGATTCCCGCCGCGTGAAAATCCTCGGAAAAAAAATTTCGTCCCTCGAAATTCGACGAATGACGACGTCGAGTGGGAAAACTCTGGAACACTTCTCGCGCCGACAGTTTTTTTCTTTTCTTTTTGAGAGGGGCGGGGAGAGGGAGGAGGAAATCCGTCGAAGACGAAACGTACGTTGCGATCAATCCATGTCCACAATTTCCAATCGAATAAACGAGACGTATATATTCCTTCCTCGACCGATCGTCGAACGACCTAACCTAACGATGGCATTCGAAATAAAAAGCCTAATGTGTTGTGGTCGTGCAAAGTGGCAATTGGAAGGCCAGTCCCTTCCATATTCTCTCTCTCTCACTCTCACTCTCTCTCACTCTCACTCTCTCTCTACATAAAATATAAAATCGCCGAGTTAACTGACTCGACCCAGTTGCCACTTTGATTCGTATATATATATATATATATTATATTTGTATATATATATATGTAAACGCGGCAACGAAAGGGAGACGATATTTCCCTTCATCCTTAATTATTTACGCACGATTAATTCGAACGAAGAAAAGCGCGCTAATCAAATATATATATATATATACACAGGCGCGTACAATATGTGTATGTGTATGTGTGTCGTGTGTTTACGTGTACTTATATACGTATTTACTTATGCACAGAACGCGAATATCTTTGACAAAGGATGAGGCCGGTTAAAAGGCGACATTACCTCTCTTCGTTCATCGCCGTTTTCTTTCGGGAGATTGGATTATTGGAGAAACACGATCGAATCCGTTTCCACGCGTTTCGACGCGCCTCTTTCTTTCACAGGTGAGAAGGCAGTGTCTGCTGTTGCAACAAGCAGATGCGCGCGCGACAATAAAAAAAAAAAAACCGACGTGTCTTACTTGACTAATAATAATGATAGTAATAATAGTAATAATAATAATAATAATATTAATAATAATAGTAATAATATAGGATAGTTAGAGAGACGAAATCGTGAGACGTTCACGATTTTGTTACGAGAGAAAAAAAAAAAAGAAAAAAAAAGAAAAAAAAGAATTTTCGTAATCGTC
Organism: Apis mellifera; assembly: GCF_003254395.2. Taxonomy (NCBI): domain Eukaryota; kingdom Metazoa; phylum Arthropoda; class Insecta; order Hymenoptera; family Apidae; genus Apis; species Apis mellifera. Next base: position 14,594,223 of record NC_037639.1, on the reverse strand, counting down.
TGTGACAAGACGAGGGAGAAAAGGGGGAGGGGACTGGATATATATATATACGCCTCGAACGATTCAAAATATCATCGCTCGCGAATTTTCCAATTTCCCAATTACTTTCGTTTGAACGTTTGAACCTCTATCTCTTAGATCCGTGTCTTACTATCCCCCCCCTCCTCCTTTTTTTCGTTGTTCGTTCAATTTTATTATCCACCACTTGTACACACGTATATATATATATATATATATATATATATATATATATATATATATATATACACACACGTACATACATATATATATCCGAGTGGTGTGAGAGCATAATAATTCGTAGCCCGCTCGCTTCTCCGCTCGCTCAAACGTTCAAACACCGCTCGAACGAAAGGATGAAAAAGAAACGCACCCTCGACGTGGCGGCCTCGTTTCGGGGGTGCGAACCCCCGTTAAGACTACGTGGTCGTGCCACCTATGTACCCGTTGTTCAACGTCTCGGGTTTGTTCACGTATTCGACGGGGGACGACAACGCCTCCTTCCTCTCCATCCCGTTGTCGATGTCGATCGCGTCGATGGAGGGGAAGTCGAGGCGAAGCGGGACCGTCTCCCTCTTCTCGGCGGCAGCCGACAATATCTCCGGGCTACCGTTCTCGTAATCCGGGTTCGCGGCAATCTTGGACGAGTTGGGGCTGCCGAGGAAGCTTCTCTTCCCGCTCGGATTCTTGGGGCTGGTCGCGGATCTGTTGCTCGTCGACAATTGGCTCAGGTTACTGCGGGACGCGCTCTTCGCGTTTATGAACGGCGAACTCTTCACGGACTTGAGGCTGTCCTCGACGAACGGCAGGTTCAACGCGTCCTTGGCGATCGAGGCGATCGAGTCCGCCGAGACGCCGTCGAAGTCGTCGAAGCCGGCCTTCAACGGGACGTTGGACGAGTTCATGTCGTGGCAGTTGGGGGTCGTCTTCGAGTTCTCGCCGTACGAGTCCATCCTGAAACGGGAGCCGAAGCTGTTCTTGATGCTGGCCGGCTCGAAGCTGGCGAAGTCGCCGAAATCCTGCCGTAGAGGGGAATCCTCCTCCCCCTCCGCCTCCTCCTCCTGCAGATCTTGCAAGGTGGCCAGTTCCAGGTGCCTGGGAAAAGTGATAAAACGACTAATAGGAGAGAAGGGAGATACTCGTGAGGCGCGAGTTTATTATCCATCGATCCATTCCAGTGAAGAAAGAAGAGAGAGAAAGAAGAGAGAGAGAACATATTGCACGCTCACTGATTTGTCTGGGGCGAGTTGGACCTGTTCTGATTCCTCGCCTCCACTCCCTCCGGGCTGTGATAGAAGCTAACCTCTTGAAAACTGTCCGAGTCGATGTGTTTCAGCAACATGCTCGCTATGTCCATGAACGTCGGCCTCCTCGTCGCCTTGTGCCTCCAGGTCCTCTTCATCAGCTCGTACAGCAACTCGGGACAGTTCTCCGGCCGTTCCATCACACCTCCCTCGATCACGTATCTCAGCACCTGGAAGAGAAATCGTGGTAAGAAACTTGGAACGACGAGAGAAAGACGAACGATCGTTCAGGATATACCTGCTCGTTCGATAAACCTTGATAAGGCTGGGACGCGAAGGTGACCATTTCCCACAATACGACGCCGTAGCTCCACACGTCGGAATAGCTGCTGAACACCCCGTCCTTCAGACTCTCTGGCGCCATCCACCTGACGGGCAACAGACCCTTGCTCCCCTTCCTGTAATAATCCCTCTCGTAGATGTCCCTGGTCATCCCAAAGTCGCCCACCTTCACCGTCAAATCCTCGGCCACCATGCAATTACGGGCCGCCAAGTCCCTGTGCACGAACTTCTTCGTGGACAGGTACGCCATCCCGTCCGCGATCTCGATCGCCATCTGCAGAATCCTGTCCAATTTCGGGGGCGCGTTCGACATGTTCTCGCACGGCCTGTGGCTCCTCAGATACCTCTTCAGGTCCCCGTTCACCATCAACTCCATGATGACCAACGTTGGCTGGCCGCGGGTCACCACGCCGAGGAGTTTCACCACGTGATGGGCGTCGAAACCTCTGCGAGAGGGATATAAGAGAGATATAAATCGTCAGACAGGATCTTCTCTCCTCGTCTCACTCACTTCATCACGGAGGCCTCGTTGAGAAACTCGATTCGCTCCCGATCGGTCGCGTCCTTGTTCACCGTCTTCACGGCGCAGCGAACCTCCGACTTCCCCTTCACGATGTCTTTCGCGATCCCCTCGTACACCATGCCGAACGTGCCGGTCCCCAGGGACCTAAGCATCTCGATCTTCTCCCTGGGCACCTCCCACTCGTCCAGCACGTAAGGCGTGCTCACGTACTCGGGGTTCACGGTGGCGATCAGCGTCACGTTGGGCACGTTCCTCAAAAATTTCCGCTTGCACGCGTAGAAGGCGACCAAGCTGAGGGCGGCGAGGACGGCGCAGAACAGCAGCCAGAACACTATCCAGAACGTGTTCATCGTGTTCCGTTCCTCGATGTAGAAGTACTTGACGTGGGTGTACGCCCCGTTCCCGGCCAGGCTCGTCGCCCGCACTTTCACCGAATAATTGCCGGCTGGAAGCTCCTTGAGGACGTACGAGTTCCCGGCCTTGGTGAAATCCCGCCTCGTGATGCACACCACCGTCGGTTTATACTGAAAATCCAACCGAGTTTTGATCCTCGATGAATCGAATGAGAGAGAGAGAGAGAGAGAGACTCACGTTCTGTATGTCGACCCTCTTGTACTCGATCTGATAGGTGATGATCAGGCCGTTGGGTTGCGGCGGCTCGTCCCATTGAAGCGTGACCATGGTGAGACTGTTGTTCTCGCCCGAGATGCTCATCTTGAACGTATTCGGGGGAATGTTGTCGGCGCTGTCCAACGACATGGTGCGAAACGTCCTCATGCTCTTGGTCGAGCATTTCTTGTAAGTGTCGTTCATCTCCTGGGCCCTGCACGCCTGCACCTCGATGTTGTACGCGGCGAAGTGGCGCAGATCCTTCATCACGAACGAACGATTCGTGCTTGGCACGTTCTCCTCGAACGCCACGTACGTCCCGTTCACCTTCTTCATCACCGGCTGCCAATACACACGCATACGTGTTAGAGACGCGGAGCGAGAGAATCGAAGGAAGGATCGATCGATTACCTGATCCAACGATTTCGTCTTCCTGAACAATATATCCGAGACGTCCCGTTTCCTCCTCGGTTTACGCTTCACGTACACCTGGTTGTGCAACGCGTCCTCGAAATCGATCGCGCTCGACGCCTCCTTCTCCCTCAGCGATTGATCGGTCTCCCGATCGGCGCACTCGCAGGTCCCCGTTTCGGGCACCATCTGCTCCTTCTCCTCCTCCATCCGCTTCCTCTCCTCCTCGGCGAGCGTGATCGGCTTCTTGTCGGTCAGCATCATGGCTGGAAAAATCGTACGAAGTAAGAAGAAAGAAACTTCTCTCTTCTTATACAAGGATCGAAGGGTTTAGGGATTTACTCACGTTCCTCGCAATAGTTTCGCTGATCGATGAAATTGGGATCGTCCGGCTCCCATCTGCCCACGATGCGATAATGGGTGAGGTTGCCGTTGTTGTGGAGGGGCGGTAGCCAGGACATGATGAGCTCGCTGCTCGAGTTGCTCCACGTGAGGAGGGATCTGGGCGAGCTGGGCGCCTCGGGCATGGTCCTGAAGTACGTGAGGTTGCTCTGGGCCCCGGATCTCTCGGTCGCGATCGTGTAAGTCTTCACGTAATAGGCGTACTGGGTGTACGGCTTCAGCTGGGACAGGTAGTGGGTGTGCACGCTCTTCTCCTGCCTGCTGTCCATCAGGGTCGAGTTGGTGCTCGCGGAAACGTCGTCCACCTTCCAACCGTCGCCCCCGCACGCGTCCCTCCCGTCGTACATCGTCACGTTCCTGTTGGGCGCCTCGATGAAGTACACCACGTAGCCGAGGAGGGACCTCGCGTCGTGGTGGACGAACGGCTCCCACTCGATCACCGCCCCCCACGGCGACTTCTTCCCCACCCTCGTCTTCAACTCGGTCACGTTGCACGCCACCTTGTCCCCGTTGCTGTTCGGCGCCACCTCGTAGTCCGTGAACGGGCCCAGGCCCGCCTTCTCCCTCAGCATCTCGATCTTGTACAGGCACAGCTTCGGGTTCAGGTGGAAGAATATCTTGCCCGGCCCGTCCTTCGATTTTATGCTGATCTCCTTGTGCAAGCTCCAATCCCACAGCTCCTGCAGATTCTGATTGTCCATCACGAGCAGCGTGTACTTGGAGTTGTCGATGTCGTTCCCCCGTATCACGCGCAGATTCTTGAGAAAGTTGAGGGATATGAGGGGGAAGCTGCGCACGATCTTCAGGTAACCGTCGATCTCCTCGATCGTGCTCAACCCGTCCTCCAACTCCTTCACGATGTTCTTCCCGCCCCGTATCTGGATCTCGAGGCTGCCCGTTATATGGGTGCAGCCCCGCAGCTTCTGGGCCGAGGCGATGCTGTCCACGTTCGCGCCCGCGCACTCCTTCTGGCACGAGCCCTCGCACTTCTTGCACGAGACCCTCCCGTTCGACTCGTCGTCCATGTAGCCGGGCGGGCACTCCATCACGCAGCTCCCGTTGAAAGGCTTGTACGGGTAGTTCTTCACGTTCTTCAACACCTCCTTCGGCTTCTCCATCTGGAGGCATCTCGCCTCGTCTATGCAACGGTGATTCATGAACTCCAGGCTCCCGTTCGGGCACCGTTCCCTGCACTCCGAGTCGCCCGTCACCACGTCCTTGCACACCGTGCAGTCGCGATTCGTCGGCCCGCTGCACGTGCCCAGGCACGACGAGTGGCAACAGTTCCCAGCCTCGTCGCACGCGTTGTTCTCGCACTTTCTGTCGCAGACTGCAACCGATCGTCGTTTCATAGCGGGTAATAGGATTAACGATAATAAGCGAAGTAAGGGGATATATATATATATATATATGTATAGGAGTATTCGCTGCTACACTCTTTTTTCTGGGGAGGAGCTTGGTTGAGGATGGAATTTCGAGCGAAACGCGCGTGAAATAAGGGGTGGCGGTAAACAAGGTTTTACCCCGGCGATGATGCGTCTTTCGTTTTTCGTTCTCGGATCCAACAGTCCCGTCACGTTCTCCGTGGGGGACACGTGGCGACGTCTCCAACTTTCCCCGGTAATTTTTGCCCAAGGGGGAAAACGCTCCTTTCGCTTAACGCGCCGCGTTACGATCGATAAAACGCGAGCCGAAGAAGAACAAGACCGAGAAGAAGAAGGAGGAGAAGAGGGGACATCTACCTATTTTACCTACTTTTACCGATCGAGTGACAGAGAGTTGAGATCGGAGAGTATAGAAGGAGGATGGAAAGGGGGTTAAATTTCGTTCGAATCGAATTTAATTTCCAACTTGTCGCTCGATTCGTGTCCGCCTTGCGGCGTAATTTAGGAGGCGTAGCGCGCCCACGGGCGTAGCCACCGCCTACGGTGGCCGACGTGTCGCGCCGCCGTCGAGCCCCCCTCCTCCCCCGCTCCTCGCGAGGGGACCCTCCGTTTTCCGCAAGGCCAACGGAATAATCGGATAATTTCGGGTGGAATCGGCGATCGAGTGGGTCGTCGGTGAGCGCGTGGGAGCGCGGCAACGATGCCGCGCGAACCGCGGCCCAACTTTTATCTCCGAGCCACCGCTCACAGCTCCCCCCCTCACAGCGTTCAACAAATTCGTTGCGAACTCGAAAATTGCTCGGTTGGAAAAACGCGCTCTCGCGCCAAATTTTTTTGCCCCCCTTCGCGAAATTTTTATCGCAGGGAAGAAAGGAGGAGGTGAAGAAGAGAAAAGAAAGGGGAATTACTTCGTTGGCAGTGTTGCTGGTTCCAACAGAGGTATTCATCCTGCTTGGTCAGTCTTTGCGGACAGTGCTTCTCGCACACCGGGCACGCGTTTTTTGGATTGTTCCCCTGTAAACAGAAAGCGAGGAAAATCAGGATACTCGTGTATATATATATATGTGTATGTGTGTGTGTATATATTTGGTCGAGAGATGGATTTCGGAAACGGTTTTCGAGAGCGTTCGTTTCACGTGGCACGCCGATGGCCGAAAACTGGCGGGCAACAAAAGGGCCGAGCAGTTTGGCCGCCCCCTTGTTAGCTTATACGCGAGCCAAGGGAATTCCTCAAGTTCCGCGGAGGCTGGTAGAGCGCAAAAGGCCGGATCGATACGTCTGGCGCCTTGTATTATTTATTTTTATCGCCGTACACGTACACGCGGCCAAAGCCTTGGCCCCAACTTTTTCTTATTTTCATACACACCTAGGGGGGGGTACACAAAATACCGATACGATTTCTTCCTTTCCCTTCGTTCGCGAAAGAAGAAGCTCGAAACGCCCCTGATTTCCCTTCGTTCCCATTGTAAACGATTTCCACGGTTTCAGCCACGACGAATACGTGTCAACGGACTTATCTTTTTCCTTCCTTCCTTCCTTCCTTCCTTCTTTCGATCTACAAAAAGGCTAAGCTTTCGGTCGTCGCAAAAACGAGAATCCAGCAATTTTTTTCCAGGGAAGAAGAAATTATATTCGTTTCGAAGGAATCAAAATTTAAAATATCGAATTTTATTTTATTTTTTTTTTTATCAAAAGGGTGGGAAAAAAGGGACGTATTTTTTCATATGTATTTTTTCCCACATGTCTCTCGCGTACACGGGAAACATTTCCAATTTAAAAAAAAAAAAAAGGAAAAACCGTTCCAACGTTTTTCAACGTTGGATGGCATTTTTCGTTGAAAATTTGAAATATAGAGAGAAAAAAAAAAACTCCCCCAACGAAGATATCGAAACAGCGATGGAAAAAAAAAATTCCAAAATTCGCATAAAAAAAAAAAAAAAGGAATCGATGTGGAGCAGCAGAAAGAGTAACAGATATAACTCTCCGAGGATGACGGTCGAATCTCTCCGGTCGAAAGCTCGAAACTTGGCGACGAACCCCTCGACCCTCGACCCTCGACACGCTCGAATTTTTTAGCACGCCAGCCGGAAACTAATTAACCCTCTGACCCGGTCACGTTCCATCGATCACCCTCGCGGCCCCCGCTCCCGCGACAAGCCTCCCTCCCACAACAGCCGACTATCGACTCGCCTCGAGAGGAGAGAAATGAGATATTTATCGGGATTCCCATGGCTCCGGAGGTTACGACGAGACAGAGAATCCCTCCCAACAGACGGAGAAACTCGAGCTATGATTTTGTAACGCGCTGTTCATCTTCTCTTTCTAAGAAGATTCGTTCTAAATCGAATCGAGCGGAGCGAGTTCGGTTTGAACAGGGAATATAACGAGAGATCTTTCTCGTCTATTATACACGTGATCAACAGGTCACGATCCTGCCCTCTCCTCTACTCTTCTTTTTTCGCGATCCATCCGAGTGTTTGTACTCGGTTTGGTTTCATTTATTTCTTGCGTGCGGGGTGGAGATTAATTCGAAAAAAAAAAAGAAAGGAAAGTTAAAAATAATGATAAAGTTACTTTAAATAATTACACACGGCAAAGCGTTTTTATTCCTAGCTTCGTTATAATCGATACATCTTCTTCGTGATACGAGCTCGCCACTAATGTATAAAGTTATTTACGGTTACTCGACGCTTCGAATAAAAAAAAAAATTGTCGAAGCAACTTTATTCTTAGCAACTTGGACTTCAATTAAATTTCTCTCTCTCTCTCTCTCTTTTTTTATTTTATCGAGAAAATGTGTCGTTTCGAGCAAGTTAACGTGATATGTGGATTTTAAATTTCGAAAAAGGAAACAAAAGAAAGGGAAGTAATTATATACATCAGAGTGGAGAGAGAGTAGGGAGAAAATTGCACGTCATCGTTTCGCATCAAGGATGTAAAAAATTGATCGAAGAAGATAAATTTCGATATCGAGACAGAAAAGAAGAAGAAGAAGAAGAAGAAGAGTGCCGATATCATGTCGACATTGAGCTTACAAAGTAGCAGATGCAACTTTTTCTCTCCGCTCGAAACGAGAAAGAAAAGAATGAAATCGTGAAACGGCACTTTCTTTCACCCTTCCCTTCCCTTTTCGATATTCATCGAAGAAGGCCAGGTGACACGTATCTCTTCCCCTCGATCGCGAAATTACAGATAATTAGCCGTCGAAATTGCGGAACGGGCGGTGAAAAGAGCGACGAGAGAGAGAGAGAGAGAGAGAGAAGAGAGATTGACGGCGCGAGCAACGGGCAGATTTATCTCGCGGAAGAGGCCAGAGCACGCGACGCGTAATATACGAGGCGCGAGCTACGAGGAAATCGATAAAGAGTCCCCCCTTTCCATACACCAGGGCGAAACACCAGAGCCGCGCGTTTCCATTAACGAACAATGAAAATTTAAATAAAAAGTTATCGATTGAAAGGGGTCGTCGTCCACACTCTCCCTCCTTCCCTTCATTTTTATACATATATTTTTTTATTTTTATTAAATCCACTCCCATCGACTGTCTCTCTCGACTTTCTCTCTCTTTCTGCATCGTTCGCGAGAGGAATAATTCAAGGCGTGTAGTATCGCGTGGCGAATTAGCGGATCTCTCCGCTCCTTTTTTTCCCCCTTTTTTTTTTAAACTCGTAAACCTCTCTGGTCGCACGATCCGCCGAGAGAATCGAAATTTCCGAGAACGGCGCGCACGGCCGCGTTTCGAAAGTGGAACGGCGCGCGTACGTCCACCCACCCACCCTTCTCCTACGCCGTTTCTCCTTCGTGATCCATTGTGTATCGCGTTGTATCCCGTCTAATTCCTCGCACGGCCAACGCGCGAAATCGTTCCATTTTCGAAGGAAATGGTCGGCCGATCGATCGAAAATGTCGAGAGGAGATTTCACGAGAGGAGAGTTCGAACAGGGTTGTCTCTCTCTCTCTTTCTCTTTCTCTTTCCTGTTTACCCGAGATTCGAATCTCTTTTGGCCGGAAACCGATTGCTCGGAATCCTAGTAGTAGACCGGGGGAGGATTTGTCGCAAGTCGGCACACATATACACGCGCACACATTTTCACTCGCGATTCTTTCGAGAGATCCGATCGAGTCTTTCCTTTTTTTTTTTTTTTTTGACATGGAGAAGTAGTCTCCTCCAACAAGTCTCGACCACCATCGACTTTTTAACCACCCTCGACAACGTTTCTAAAGGGGCAAACGGAGAGAAAGAGAGAGAGTATCGGAGCGAAACGGAGCGTGGAAAATATCGTTCGTTTCACCTCTCCGTCGAAATCGAGTCGAAGGTAATAATCGTTACATCTTTTTTTTAAACGGAGCGTTCGAATTTCTCGAGATTAAGAAAGTAAAGGCAACGTTCGTGAGATCGAGCGATACCGGTCGGAAAGTAGCGGTCGAAGTAATGAAATTTCGCGGTAGGGGGGGGAAAAAGAAACGGAATTGAAAGCGTGCAACAACGCAACACCCACGAATTCTTCTCGTCCACGAATTCGCGAAGCGGAGTTGAGCTAGCGCTCGTTCGTTTCCAAAATGCGAAACACGTGATCCTCGAGTGCGTCGTTCTGCCTCGTTATCGGTTGCAATTCGGTGTTACGAGCGCTCGTACGTCACGCTCGCGTTTCGCCTTTCGACTCTCGATGGGTCTCTGGTTAACTTTCGGTTTTACTCTGCAATTTCGAATTTTTTTTCGTTTTTACTTTCCCCTCCCCCCTCTTCCTCCTCTTCCGTTTTTCGAGACGAAAGGTGTTCCTCCTCCTTCGGTATAACCGAGTCACGGCTCGTCCGATTCCTGTTTTATCGACCGAGTCGGCCATTCGGACTCCACCAATAATACCACCGCGATAGATTTGTTCGTTGATCGGCGACCGTTTGCAGGCATCGCTCGCGAACAATAAGACCGGGAATAATACACGCGTCATACGCTTTGTACGTACCACGCATTCGAGCTTTCGAAGCGATGGGCATTTTGTACACGCTGCGCGTTACGCGATCGCATTCAGGAATTATTGTCGCTTTATTTCCACTCGTCGCTCGAGCTCGAACATTGTGTCGCGTTTGCCAGCCGGTGTTTTGTCTTCCGCGCCTGGCGACCGACACCCGACTTTCGCGCAAGCCCGGTTAAACGTTTAATTCCTATTTCGACGGATAACAATCTCTCTTTCTCTCTCTCTGAAAAAAAAAAAAAAAATCGATTCTCTCCCCGTTGTCGTCGCGAAAATTGTATTTATCCGAACGAAATAATCCCCTTCCCCCTGATATCCGTTAATTATTCGGACGAGGCGAGCGAGATTTTTATCCGGGACGGCGAGCACGAAATTCCCCAAAGTCCCTTCCGATTTATTTCAAGATAATCGGGCGCGCGGAATCGCGGCCCTGTCCTGCGGCGGTAAAATCTCGCGTAGCGGTTAATACCACGGTTAGAACCCCTTCCCTCCTCGCCTCTCGTCACCGCGGATCACGATATTATTATCCCCGCGGCGCGAGGACAGTCGGTCGGTCTAGAAATAGTGGCGCGTCGCGAGCTGTGAGCCGGCAGCCACCGATTCTCCCCCCCCTCCCCCGATTTATACCGACTCGTATTATTTTATATCCCTCGAATCGAACCCGTATTCCGACCACTCCTCGAGGAGGAGGGAGGGAAGAAGTTTCGAGGAGGAATGTATATATCCGAATGGCCGGATACGCATCCTTCCCGATTATTTATTTGGGCCGCGATTGTTTATACTCGGGGATGGATGCCAAGCTGGGGGGGAGGGAGAAGAGACTCGTACGTTGCGGAATAATGACCCTTGTTGTTGTACGTACTCTCCCTCGAATTTCTGGCAAGAAGACGGCGGCGTGTCGAGTTGGCCGGCAAGGCGCCGCCATTAGCCGCCGTTCCACGCGATTCTTCCGTGCCAACGGAAGAGGAATAAATGGATGGATCAAAAGAGTCGAAATAATCTTTCCCTTCTTCGCTCGGATGATGCTTTCGGTTATTATTTCCCGACTCACCGAGATCACGTGCTCCCCTTTGCCAGCCTTGGCGATCAGGTCCCAGTCGATCGTGTCCACGTAGCAGAGCGCGGGGTTCTTCTCGAAGCGGACGGAGCCCCTGACGATGGTCGTCAAGCTGTGCAGCCCGATCTCCTGCAGGTTCATCATCTCGAACGCGACGAGGGCGTAGTTGATGAACAGCGAGTGGCCACGGATCACGGTCAGGTTTGGGAACAGGCGACCGATGCTGCGCAACCCTTTTACCCTGAGAACAGAAACAGAGAGAGAGGGAAGAGCCGTAAAAGAGAGAGGAAGGAGAGGAAGGAGCCGGCTAGACGCGAAAAGTTTGACGAACTTAGTAGTCGTAAAATCGACTCCCCTTGCCAATAGAACGAACAGTCTCTTTCTCTCTCTCCAGTTTGAAACTCGAAATCTTGCCAGCTTCCTCCTCCTCCTCGAAACGAATCGACGAATCGTATCTCGTTGTTCATCCGTTATTTTATACCTATAGAGAAGCAGGTAACCGGTGATCTCTCTCAGCTCCGGGAAAGAGATGTTGGTGTACTCGGATGGCTCGGCGTTGTCGATCAGCAAAATTTGTACGAATCCTTCGACTAGTCGGCATCCCTTCAGTCTTGAGAACTGACGCACGGTGTTTCTTATGTCTATGCTTTGGCACACTGCAACAGAACAGAACAGAGAGAATAGAAAGGAGAAAGAGAATTATCTCTCTTCTTCTCGAGGGTGGTTGGATCGAGGCACCGTTCGTTACGATTCATTTAGAGGCAAGGTCGAGAGAGGCCTAGGACCAGATCCTTGATATCCGTCCCCTCCCCTCCCCTTCCTCGAACCGGATCCACGCACAGCCATTTCCAATCGTTCGTTATTAGCCACCGTCCCCATCCAGGTATAATTCGGCGATAACAAACGGAATCCTCTCCGGCTACGAGGCAATTATCCTCGTTTCGAGGGAGAGAGGGAGATGAATGGATGGATGATCCGTGGATTTGGACGGATACTTGGAACGACGACGTGTCGGTGACGAGGAGAGTCGACGCGTCGCGGTCAACTGTAACGGGTTGCGCTAAAAATACAGGCCGGCGGCTGGCATTGGGATAAACACGAGGGCGCGGGCCTCCTCTCGGGCCACGATCTACGAGCCACGCGTCGCCTCGTTTTATCGCCGTGTGTCGTGACGCCTGTAGATAGTCCCTGCAGCTTTCTAACCCCTAAGGTTAATTATAGCCCATTGTTCCTGGATACGCGTTCTTCGTCGTATATACGCCGCATTCGGCCAATAGCTCTACCTATTCTACGCGCTCCATTATTGTTGTATTGTTATATAATTGTCGTTCGAAGAGAAGGAAGTTTCTGAAAAGGAAGGAAGAATACTTTTCGAGTTCCTGGCTCTCTCTCTCGAAAAAAAAGGGGAATAATAAGTAGGTCGGATCGAGAGAATTTCGTTCTGGAAAAGGGAATGGAAGCGAGTCGAAACGGTGGAAATGGAGTGCATCGCGAAATCGCATTGGATCGCAGTCGTTTTCCTTGAACGAAAATTGAATCGGATAGCATCGTAACGCCCTCCAGGCCGTATTTATCACCGACATTTATTACTCTCCATTATTTTTCCCGGCTATAATTTTGCGCTTTGCAATTAAAATTGAGGAAAAGAAAAAGAAAAAAAAGGAAAAAAAAAGAAAAATACACGTATTCGTATAGAACATTGTCGAACCGAGTAGCAATAACCACGGATTATCGCCGTCCGTTCATTTGCCGATCAATCGTGAACCTTGACGTTTTTAAAATAGACGCCAGCCAATCGTTCGAGCGAATACCTGCTGGCCGGCTATCTCGATCCTCGCGGTGGAATGCCCGTGATTCGATTATGTTGTTTAATTTTAATCGAAAGAAGAGAAAAAAAAATAACGCGATGATTCGTGATCGACGAAACGAAAGGAAAAAAAAAAGAAAAAAAAAGAAGAAGCGAACGCGCGCCGTTCAGTCTCGCGTTGCCGAAAAACTACTCGTCACGACTCGACGGTGTCACCATCTGTCGGTTTCGCCCGAAAACAAAAACAAAAAAAAAAAAGAAGAAGAGGAAGAAGACGAAGAAGAAAAAAAAGGAAACAAAAGGCGAAACTACCGCTCGTAAAGCATCGTTCACACCGTTCGACGACGATTGCCGCCACGTATCGGCCAACGATAAGTCCCCCGACGACGATCTACCGATAACGCGCGCTAAAACGCTTCTTCCGCCGGCCAACTTATCAACGCGTTTTTTCCCTCCGCCGAAACGGGTTTTCCTCGTCCTATCGCGAAATCCGTCCTTCGCTTTCTCTCCTAGGAGAGAATTCCTTCCATTTCTCGCGAACGAAAAAGGAGAGAGAAAGAGAGAGAAAAGGAAAAAAGCTCGCGTTAATTTGCAACCGCGCGACGCTGAATCGTTGCGCCACGTTTCTCGATCGCACCTTCGATCATTTTTCTCCTTTTCGAAGTCGTATTCCATCCTCGATTCGGATATTATTTCGAAAAAGAGGATAGAATCGGTGGTATTTTTTTTATACCGTTTTTCGAGCCGTGTATGTGTATGTATATGTACCAACGCGTCACTCGATCCGAAGTAGCTGTGTCGGTGAAACGTCGGTATAATGTAATCCTCGTGGACACGGCTTACAGCCGGGATCGCGAAAAATCGAAAACTTTGGAACATCGAAAAATACTACGCTTCTTCGATTTGAATTTAAATCCGTGGAGGATAGAAATTTGGAAATGGATAGGTGGAAAAAAAACTTTTCTTTTCCTTTTCGAAATTCACTGTTCTCGCGGAGCAAGGTGTTGGAGACCACTCGAAACGTCGGATATCTTATCGTATCTCCATCCAACCGATATTGATTCTACGCAAATATACGTGAAATCGTGTCGTGTAGAATGTGTGCGTTCGTGTGCGCGCGAAAGAGAGAGAGAGAGAGATAGATAGACTCGCGAATCGTGTCAAATTTGACTTTCTACCGCTCTAGGAGGAGATAACGCGAATTTAGAATTTTCGTCTGGCACGAAGCGACGATATCGTCTAGCCTAGTTTTATTTAGTTTGCGTGCCTACGAAACATTCTTAAACACTCGTCGTGCCATTTTTTTCTCTCTTTCTCCCTCCTCTCCTCTCTTCTTCCTTTTTTCCTCTCCTCCTCGCAACGACTTCCCCGTAACGAATGCGTGGATTATTCGTGGAGGCTGGACGAGTGAAAAGGAGTGCGGGCTACGTATGCAAAATAGCGCATGTTTATCCGTGCATTATAGACGCAAAGTAGCAACCGGGCGACCGGTTATCGGGAATATCAAAACGGGGGCAACGTCGAACGGGCAAGAAAGTGATAATCCGCGACAGAGGCGAACCCATTAGAAATCGTTGAACGGATCGTTCGCTCCGCTTATTATAACCCGGACAAGTTCTTATTCGAATCGAGAAAGGAAAATGTAATCCTTCTCCATTTTCTTTCCTTCTTCTAGTCGCTTCGTAAAATTCAGGACGGAAAGGAAAAAAACCCGTGCGTTCCACACACGGTGGCAATCGAAAACACCGATAATTCGTATAACCTGGTATAATGTTGAGAGAGGAGGAAGGAGGTGAAGCGAGGAGGGGAAAAAAAAAGGTATGCGGCAACAACTCGGTAGAAGAAGCGAGGGAATACTGTCGAAAATTTATGCAGAACCGGCCTCTGAGATCTGCCGCCTCGGAACAGAAACGACTTACCGCGGTGTAACTGTAAAACGACCCGGAGGAGGAAAGCAACATGATTTACTCCCGTCCCTTCGCGGCTGTGCTTTCCACCTATCCCAAAAAATAATAATAATAATAATAAAATACAAAATTCTCTAACGAAGACACGCGAAATTCGAGGGGGAGAGAAAGGGAATTCCCGATAGATGACGAAACGAAAGAGGGGGAAGGATATCTCGATCGCGGAAGAAAAAGATCCCTTTTTCTTCTCGGGGGTTGCCGCGCTGAAAGAGAGAGAGAGAGACAGAGAGAGGGAAGAAAAAGGGAAAAAAAAAAATCTCGCATGCGTATCGCCCGATGACCTCGAGCTATGAAATTAACCAACACACGTCGGTCGGGGCAACGTCGGGGAATTCTTGATTATGCGTATCGGGGCGTGGATCAAGGCCGCTATTGACAACGGGTACGAGGCGCCGTCTGTTATTAAGGGAAATAAAAATTATCGAGCATCTCGGTAACTGGACTCGAGCGAAGGGGAAAGTGGAAAGGGGAGGGGGAGGGTGAGGGCAAAAGTGGCCGGGCAATTAAAAAAAACCTTTCCACGAAGAAAGAAAGAAAGAGAGAGAGAAAGAGAAAGCATAGTTTCGTCCCTAGAGATAGAGGAGATGATCGATTCCGCGAAACTCGGCCAACTCTCCTTCTCAGCGATCTGCCTCTCCTTCGCCGGATCGAGTTAATTCCGCAATTACCCTCGCTCTCGTCACCCAACTTTCCCAATCGAGAATCTCGAGTCATGGAGGGAAATGTTTCGAATCGAACCCTCGAATTTTGATAATCCATCTATGATGATAACGTGGACGACTATGATTTGGTCGGAAAGTTAAAAATAAGACGCGAAATGGGCATCCAGAGAGAGAGGGTTGACGCGATCCACTGAAAATAAAAGCTCTGGTATCGGGCGTTGATCGCGGTACCCTCTGGAGTCTATTAAAAGCGTCTCTCTCTCTCTTCCTCTTCCTCTCTCTCTCTCTCTCTCTCTCTGTTCCCGCTGTTTTCGATGAACCGGCGAGCCGCGTCAACCGACGTACGTGCACACCGATCAACCACCGCTTTTTGCGTCGCGTACGAGTTTATAAATAAACCACCTGTACACGCTTACGTTACGACTAAGGATAGAAACGAAGACGGCTCCGATCGAGTACCTCCCCCCAGCTTATACCTCCCTCTCGGGCTCCCTATCGCTCGTGGAAAATGGCCGGCCGCCTACGCGGTCCGCCGCGACACGAGCCGCACACTCGGTATAACTCGCCTCGGAAATACCATCGTACGTGTGTATATATATATATATAAAATCCATGGATCTTTATCCACTTTCCGCGCGTATATATATATATAGACACCTATTATCGGTAACCTCGAAAGATCGAATCGAATCCGAAGGAATGAATGAAGGAGGAGAAGAAAGGAGGAGTGAAATTTCGACGTTTACGCTACGTACCGTCCGTCGTAAACGGTGCGTTTATAAATAGACTTGGAGAAGGATACAATTTCTCGAGCGAACGCGTTCCTCTTTCCTTCTCTATCTCTATTCCCTTCTTTTTTTCGTGGTCGAACGGTGGAACGAACGAAGGAAGGAAGGAAGGAAGGAAGGAAGGGCGTATCGCGAGAAGGAAAGTACACACATGCGGTTACGGTTTACGGGCGCGAGGTTGGCCACGGCGAGAGATTAAGAGCGAGAGAGAGAGAGAAGAAGCGAGCCGGTTCTATTAACGGAGTCGTTAGCAGGTGTGAATCGTGGTCTCTCGGACAACTGCATCGGGCCGGCTACCGATCGGCCAACTCGCTTTTGCCACGCGAACGCGGCAAAATCGCAACCGGCCGCCGTTTCGATTACCACCGAGCCGCGCTCGGCCGATCTGGAGGGGATGGCGCGCGCGCGAGCGCGCTCGCTCGCTCGCTCGCTCGTTTGAAAAAAAATTTCAACGGACACCGCATTCCAGACGCTCTCCTCAAGGTTATTAGCCATTCACCCAAAGGCCAGGGTACTCGGAGGAGTGTTGTGCCCTTCCCCTCCCCTCCCCATCCGCTTCCTCGCTAGGCTTTTCCTACGTTTTCGAGCTCCTTCGAGAACGATCCTTCCTTCTTTTAAGAGTAAGAGCAAGAGAGAGAGAGAGAGATTGGAAGTCGGCGCGGTTGGAATTTAGCGGGTAATTTTTTCACTCGCGTTCCTCGGAATCTTCTCGCAGGATACGCGCGCAGGCCGGAGAAGAAGTTTAAATCATTGGCAAACCGGTACCTTGGGACAGGGAGCCACCTCTAGACCCAGCGGGATCCGCGATGGAAAATTCCTACGTTGAAAGACACGAAGAAAGTTGGCGGCAGGGAGGTGATGCTGGGATGGAAGGAGAGAGAGAGAGAGAGAGAGAGAGAGACGATCGGGCATCGAAGATTCTCGTCGTGGCGCGCGTCGCTTGTGTGTCGCCCCCCTCCCTCCCTCCCTCCCTCCCTGTCCCCGTTCGGCCGAGGAGGGAACAACGTTCGGCCGGGCGTAACGTATACGCCGGGGACAAGCATACGGCGGCGGCGGCGGCGGCGACCAGTGTTGTTACAAACTCGCAACAATGTTAACGCTATAACTATACAAGATTGCGAATGATCGTATATTCTCACCGGCTCGCATCGTTCCGACTAATTGCCACTTTTTGCATACCAACGGAACCGGTTGCCATCGATGATTCGAGCGGCTCGGATAATGGTTCCGCTTCGATGCCCCGATCGATCGCGAACGGGTTCTCCGGCCCAACGGGAAACGGCAGGCGTTCCCCCGTCCCCGACGATAAGTAAAATAAGAATCCGTCGATAAATTTTTTTTTCGCCTAAAATTCTCTTTCCCGCCAGATTTTCCTTCTTTCCATCACCCAAGCTCTTCCCATCGTCCAACCATTAACCATAAATGATAATCCCTCCATAATCAAATTTAATCTAAATTATCAATAATAATATAATCAAATAATATAAATTTTCCCTTCGAAAAATCGCGATTAACAATTTAAATAAATTTGGCCAAGAATCGAATTTTTCGATAAATAATCATTTCAGGAATCGAGAGTTTCGAATCGCGTCATTTTCCCGCTCGAAAAGAAGAAGAGAGAGAGAGAGGATTTTGCCGAAACTCGTTCAGCTGCGCGGACCACTCTTGATTACGATTTATGCGAATTTTCGAGCCCTCTCCCCCCTTCTTACGCGTTTTCCATCTACGCGATACACGGGGGACACGGTATCATCCGACGTTTCGCCTCGAAAATATCGAGGCGAATTATAAACCCCTTTGGGAGCGAGAACGTCGATTTATCGCGCTCCGTTATAACGGAGGAGGGGGTTGAAATCGATCGAGAGTCGGAACCGGTGTTTAAACGACGAACCGGGCCAAGAAACGTGTATATATATATATATATATATATATATATATATATATATATATATATCTCCGTTAATTCTCTAATCGATCCCTTGGACGATGACCACCAACCACCGAGGCTGGAGACCGTAAATAAAAAGAATTCCGTTGCGAATCGGCGGCCGATCATCTCGCAAGAAGAACGAGAGATGCGAGGACACGGTCGGGTAAAATCGGTTGCGTGCGCCGATCCCTCTCGCCGATCGAAACGAACACCAGGGACGACCAGGACGTTCGTATTATAAATTAGCCGCGCGACCTAACGTTTGTCACTCTCGTGCTCTCGCCTCGTTAAAGCTCGGCGACGGGAGCGGCGACGGAGGGGGCGGGAAGGGGCGCCGCACGAAAGGCGGAAAAGACGGCAGCAGAGACGGCGAGGCCTCCGTTCAGCACGAAACGCGATTACCACCGCCATCGCTGGCGATCGCGTTTCCTCGATCCGCCTAATCCACCTCCTCCTCCTCCCCGAATCGTTCCAATTTGCTCGCGATCGCGTTTCCACCTCCGCGGTGTCGGGTATCGAATCCTCCTCCTCCTCCTCTTTCACAGGCTTAGCGGAGGGATTAGAATTTGGAAACGCGATACCCGGACAACGCAGGATTGCGTTGTCCCAGTTTCGGGGAATTTGATGACGGGAGGCAGGAAGCGGCCGTCGAAAACAAACGGCGAGGAAATCGAGGACGACCGACGCAGCTCGTTCCAGGCTGGGAAAAGGAGGGGGAGAGGGATATATATAATGGGGAGCGGCGGAGAAGAGGCCCTCCTCCGACAAACAAGAGACAGAGATCGGCTCTAGAATCGCGAATAATCTCTCCCCGGGGGCGAGGCGACCGCCAAATCCGTTAAAAATCGCCGAGCGATCCGAGTGGCTGGGAGTTTGCGAGACAGAGACGGAGGAGAGACGACATTCCGAATGTATGTAAGTTGGCGCGAGCGTAGAGATCCGTCTCCCCTTTGTTTACCAAAGGTAAGCTACGTCGGCATACTTGGACGCGTGACTCCTTGGGGACGCGTTAACAGCGGTGGCTCGGTAACTACTCGCTTTAAATAGTATGTCCCAGGGCTAATAACCGCGACGAGCGTGTGTGTATGTGTATATATATATTCATATATGCATATATACAGGGTGTGTCCCGCGAAACCAAATAGTGGAAGAGAGGCACGAAACGGAAAACAAAGAGCTTCCTTTTATCCGGTTACCCCGGATAAATCCGGAGTAAATTACGGGAGGGGGAGGGGAGGAGCCGAAATCGATTGGTCGGCGTGTGCACGGGACACATATTAATCGGATTTCTGGTCGAGGAGAGAGAGAGAGAGGGGGGAGAGGGAAGTGGGTAAGAGGGAACGACAGCTAGCGACGCCGCAAATGGGGTCATCCACCTTGGTTAGTCGATGACCGTAGGGCCAGGTGGAACGAGTCGACGGGGATCCGCTGGCCGAGTATCTCTTTAACGTCGTGTGTTCGAGCGATACCGGAAGCTCCTGTCTAGACGATGCTTTTTTTCCTTTCCTCCGCTGGTTCCGCTTCCCCCTTCTCCTTTTCCCTTTCTCCCTGCCCCCCTCTCACTCTCTGTGGTGAGGTCTTCCGTGACTGAAATTTTCGCGAGCCTCGCACAATCGCGGTTGGCTTCGATCCAGTCGACATCTCATCCTTTTGTCGTTTCACTCGTGCTAGATCCTTTAACGCGGTTCTCCAATTTCCAAACCAACGCCGTGTATCGTATATTCAATTTTCCGGGACGATCCCTCAACTACTGCTATTACTCCCTCCTTCCAGCGATTAAAATTCGTTGCCGAATCCTTCCACGATAATACGCCCGTGGAAAGAGAAAAGATCGAGGATCGATCCTTTCTTATTCGAGGAAGAGAGACTATCGATACTTTTCGTTCGAACGATATCGAATATCGCTTCGAACAATGGGGCCGTGATTTCAATAGAAATCTTCATTCCTCTCTCTTTCCTTAACTATCCTCTGTGTAAAACGTGAACACCACCTCCACCCAGTTTTATATAGGTCCGATTGTCGAAACGTTTCGGGGTGGAATTTCAAGGGGCATGTAAGGCTATTAATTTGAGAGAGGTGGACAGCTACGCCAAGTATCCCGCAGGAAATGGTATGGCCGGCCTCCTTAATAACGGGGCTGACCCCTCCTCCTCTGCCCCCCCCGATGCCACTGTACGCTCGGGCCGAAACGGGTCCGAAACAGGGATATCTGCCCGGAGCGGGCCAAGGCGATGGATATCCCCCTTTGATCGACGATCGACCCGATATATCGGCGTACGTTAGCCGATCACGGATCACGATCCTCTCGCCATCGTTTCTCGCCACCGCGTCTCTCCACCCGGGCGGAAATCATTAAATAATGTCACCGAACGACTTCCGTTGCCACTTACCGTAAACGGCCACGCCGCTTAATATGCAGCCGACACGCCTTAATTACATCGCTCTCCCTGCCCTCTCTCGCTCGCCGCTGCACCCACGCGTTCCGCTCCTCCCCCCTCCCTCACTTCGGACAAGACGAGCTTTCCATCCAATCTTACGCCACATCTCGCGATTCTCGCATCGTACGGATAAGTATCTCGATATCTTCCTTTCTCTCTTTCCTTGCTCGCGGAGAAGGTTCAATTCTCGAATTGATATATCCCTTCAATTTTAATCGTTCGGATAATAGCCGTTAATGGCGGGGCGAGTCTCTGGAATCGGGCCGCTTCCCGATAATTGATAATCCCGGTCGGTAATAAAGGGGGAGCCGCGCGAGGTACGATAACTATCTCGAGGCAGGGAGCAAGGAATAAGGTAAGGAAAAGCCACGCACGCGTTCTTTTCGTTCCGCTCGGTAAGAGAGAGGATAAGGTCGTAACATTGTTTACAAATTTGATGCTCGCGCTCGATCGTAAATAAATGTGGAACATTGGTTAGAACCGGGCCGTAAATTTACGACGATGACGCGGAGAGAGGGGGGAGGGAGAGGGAGATGGGAGACGGAAGAGGGGGGGGGGGGCAGGAGGAGGAGGGCGTGTGACGAGCAACGAAATGCGCGTTTCGGTGTACGGAAACGATCCTTGCTAAGCTTTGTACACAACGTCGTAAAACTAGACTAATTGGTGTATCGCCCGGTTAACTGTCCCGTTTGAAACGAGTCGTCGCGCATTTCGAGTTTCTCGTACTCGGCACAGGCGAAAGTTGCACGCGCGAACGAGCGAATAATTAGTCATGCCCATTGCCGCTCGAGGTGGTGAGAAACGATCTCCCCCGACCTCCCGCCCGTGGACCTCGTTCCTAAGCGTCGTCGTGTACGATTAACGGCCTTCCCTCCCCTCGCGATCGCGATTCAACGCTTCGAATTTAGCTCTACATTGTTCCGTGCGTTATTCACCGCGCGGGACGCGCGGTTACGCGAGGAGCGCCCTCTGTCGTTTCATTCGCGTTTCCATACGTTTGCACGGCGCGCGTGGCCGGGCGCCGCCAACCGACGGTTTAACGCGATTTATTTCTTCAATGACGCGGAACACCGCCGAGAAACGTCCAAATTTGCCGGTACGAGATTCGAATGGATTTACGATCGCGAATATTAATCGCGCCCGATATTAACGACTGCATTGTATATATGTATATATATATATATATACGTTGTTGCGTGATGGTAAATAACGAGACGTGGCAACAATGTAGAAAAGAAGCTAAATTTGCCGAGCGTACCGTAAATCCTCATCGTGGAAAAAACAGGGTTGTCAACGTTCGTTAATTACGCGGCATCCACGGGAATGAGAAACGATATTAAAAATATGCACAGTCGACGGGCTTCCGTCGCCTAATCGCATTTCGTTAATAATGACGCACGGCGGGAAACAATGCGGGGAAAAGGCCGAATTTTACCGCGCCGTTGTGTTACGACAACGCGTAACAACGTACGTACGCCCTTTGCACGCGTCGGCCACGATTAATCTCCACGATCCTCTTTTTCTTCGTCCACGAAGATGATTTAAATTGTCCCGCAAATTTGGATCTTTTCTCTCGCGTTAATGAACGTCGCGGGGAAAAACGTCGATATCTTCTTCGAAAAAAAAACCTGAAACCTTTTTTTCTCCCCCTCTCTTTCTTCCTTTTTTTAAATTCGCGTCTCGAACGCGACGGTTCCCGCGTTAACCGGGTTAAACGGTGACCGCGACGAAATTCGGTCACGACGACTCGATTCTGCGACGAACCCTCCGACGGGTGGTACGAGTCTTTATCGATCGAGCGACCCGGTCGCGCTTAATTCTTCCCGTTCGAAATCCCCTCCCTCGAAAGGCAGAGGTAGGATCCGTAATTAACGAGTCCTGGCCGAAAATTAACGAGGGACGAAAAGTGAACGAAATATACGAATATGAAACAGAATTACTCTTTGATAAGTGTTACCTTTGCTTTACCTTTCTTTTCCCTTTGTGGCGCGCAATTCGAAATCGGTTTCGACCGCGTTCCAATGAAATTTCCCAAACGGAACTCGCCGTCCACGAACGAACTTTTACCGCTACGAGCGGTCTGCTCCGCGCCGTCCAAAATATTTTGGCTTCGGCGACGGCGTGTCTCGTGAACTGCAACGCGGCAAACGGGGGCATAAATTCGTTCACCCGAGACGGTTCGCGCGTGCATCCATTTACAGGCGGCGCGATCCGCGAGAAATAGAACGCGGGGCTATCTCGTCGGCCGATGGATACGCGCGCCGCTCGAGAAATCGCGAATCGGAATAATCCTCCCCTCTTTGATCCCGCTCGGAGATCCGACGCGAGAGATAATTCCTCGGGAGGAAAAATTCGATGTTTCTTCTTCTCGTTTCGGGGAAGAGAGAGAGAGAATACAAATAAATAAAAAGAAACTTATGTGATTAGCGTTCGTTAGATTCTCCTTATCGCTTGCATCCGATAATTCGATCGGCTCGAACCGATTCCCTGGGAAACTAAATCTGTATTCTCGTAGAGAAAGGAGGAAAAGATGAAAATTTTAACCGCGATATAATCTAGGAGAATCTCTTTTTAAATTTTCTCTTAAAAAGAAAGAAAAGAAAAGGAAAAGCGTTCTCGAAATTTCTCGATCGCAGGCTTATCGCATTTCTCTGCCGCGATTTCCCGCGGTAATTTCGTGACTTTTAATCAATCGGACTCGACGACCTCGCGGTCGATTGACGTATTAAACTCGTCTCGAAGCGAGCACGATACTGTTAATTGGCGAGCCGACTCCGGTCGGGTCGGTTCAGCCTCGTGTCCCGGTTGGCCTCGGCATGGCCGGTTTAACGCGAGGAAACATCGGCCAGGAATTCAAAACGTAACGATGACGCGCGATTCGCATCTTCTTCTTCTTCTTCTTCTTCTTCTTTTGTTTCTTCCGCTTTATTCGCCGGCGCATTATCGGCCGTTCGAACAATCGTGACGCTACAACTTTTGCGAACCACCCAGCCAAACATTTTTTCTCAACCCCTCCCTCCCTCTTTCTTCTCGGGGAGACTTCGATTCCGTTCGAAAGGTGAACGAACTTTCTCAAACTTCTCAAGCATCGAGCAGAAACGAAACCCGCCTCGAAAACAAACAAACGAACAAAAAAATTCTCCCTCCTCCTCCCTTATAATTCCTATCGGCTAATTGATCCGCAGTCGATTTCTCGGGCGGAGATATATATCCGCTGGTCGGGCAGGGATAACTCGTTTCAACGGTCGGAACAATTTGCTTTTAATTCGATTTCGGGAGGAGGAGGGGGATGGCGTAGAAAATATCAGAGGCCGGCTACGTTCGGCCTATCGCTTTTTAAAGCTGTTCTCACGCTCGCGTGCTCGATAAAACGCGGATATGGTTCAGTTCAGTTCCGCGTGTCCAGATAATCCTTTCCTCTATTCCCCTCCCTCCTTTTTCCATCAATTTCATCGCCCCGCCTTTGTACACGTATCCCGAGCAGAACGTTAATTTTCATCCTCCGCGGAGGGATTAGCAGGGTCGGGGAATTAGCGGGGACAGGTGGAAATTATCGCGCGGTATTACAACGAAAGGTTGACAAAAGAGGGGAGGGCGAGCCTTAAATCGGCAAGATTTTACGCGGAATTACATATATCATCTCCCTTCTCTCTCGCCAAGAGGATCGTCGAGATCCATTCTCCTCCTTCGAAACAATTTCTTTTTATAATCCTCGGATCGAAGGTTAATCGAGGATAATTAATTAAGGGAGGAGGAAGAGAAGAATTGGACGCGTTTCTCGCGGATAACGGAGAAGGGAGCCGCGTTTCGAATCGATCGACGCCTCTCCTCTCAGATTGGACCGATAACACCGATCCATCGGCCTCGCTTTTATACGATCGTACATATACATATAGAAACGCGTAGTATCTGAGAGAGAGAGAGAGACGGAAAAGACGAAGATAAAGATTCGATCGGATTAAGTGATTGGAAGAGAGAGAGAGAGAAAGGGGTGGAGAGATGAATCGATGGGGACGGTTATGGCAGGGTGGGGAAGACGAAAGGGAGTAAAGTTGCGAGCGAAGGGGTTGCACTGCGCGCTCGGCTCGGCTCGGCTCGGCTCGGCGACGATGAATTCGCCGTAAATGGCATCCTGTTCCGTGTCCGTATCGCCGCGCTCGAATACTCAATTTCCGGCGGAAGCGTCGGGGGAATTAACGCGGCGTGCCGAGTTTTGTATAATCGCGTTTTAATTTGATTTTCTCGGGGCGTACCGCGTGCTTCCTGCGCGTGCGGTTGCCAATTAGTAATCCCTCCCTCCCTCCCCCCCTCTCTTTCTTTTTCGCCCTTTCGATGCGTGTCCTCGGCCGCGATGATCGCCCGCGCGAAATCTTCCCCGAATATATATATATATTCCCTGTGTGAACAGCGAGTGGAGGGGGTATCGCACGCGCGATCGCAGCGCCGCGATACCAGGACCGCGCCGGTAACGAGGGATTGGCGAATAAGCGATCGGATTACCGACCTGTGACCGATTAAACGATCCGCTGGGAAGGAACGGAGACTCGTCGAGTAAAAAATCAGGGGAGAAGGGGGATGTGCGAATCGAATCGGCCAGGCACCTGTTCTCCTCGAACAAGAAGAAGAAGAAGAAGAAGAAGAAGAAGAAGAGGTTTCGATCGAGGTCCTCGGTAGGAGGAGAGGGGGAAGAGAGAGAGGGAGGGAGAGATTCGTTTTTCACGGTTGTCGAGCTTTATTACCCTACGCGTAATGCGGTTGAAGAAAGAAAAAAAAAAGAAGAGAAGGAATACCGGATCGGGTGGATAAGAATCGAATTAAAATAATATTTCTCTAATTATTTTCATTCCCTCCCCTCTTCCTTCCCTCACCCTTATTCTCGCGGTTGAATCAAATTGATAATTTTATCGCGACCGACGATCGAGTTGCTCCGCTACTCGCACGCAACCTCGATCCTTTCTCGTTAACAGATAGAGAAAGAGGGAAGGGGAGGGGGGGGATCAGAAATACAAAGAATGGGCCGATATTATCTGCGTGGCGGGATCGCGTTCGGGATTCCGGAATGGCATACGAGGCCCGGCTATTTGCATAATTCCGCCGTATGAGGGACGGGTGGCGGCGGCGAAAGGAGCCGGCCGCCCGATCGTTCGTTTCGTTTTTAGCACCGCTCGAAACAAAGTTGGCCCCTGCTCTGTGAAATACGGTTCACCCGTCGCCGTGCGAGAGGGCTCGGCCTTTACGACTTTCCGCGCTTCGACGCGGTTTTCTCCTTCCCCGCTTCGCTCCACCTCCTCTTCTCCTTTCCCTTCCATCCGACTATCGCGTGACGAATTTCGCGCGCTGCAAGCCTAGAATTTCGCCGATCGGGGCTCCCTGCCAATTCTCAAGGCTATTTTGCCTCCAGATCTTATCTCGGAAACATCGTTTCGAGACGAGCTTTGAAATCAACTCTCTCCGTTGCACGCGCTCTTTCGATACCATTCTTTTTATTTAATTGTTCTCGATTCGTCAGAAGGTTGACGACAGTGCTTCCATCGATATCCACGATTGAGGAGGATAAACGAGACTTCCGAATCGCGTGGAGATATGTATATATTAATACACGGGCGAGACGAAATGCAAATCGGCCGAGCAATTTGCATCTCGGCCCTCTCCGATCGGATACTGGGAAAGATAACGGAGATCCTGTTTAACCGACCGATAGTTTCTCGGCTCGATGTTCGCGTCGACCACGTTCGATGAAACGAGGCAGGCGAACGAACGAGGGTAGCGATTATGAACGAAGCTGCGAATCGAGTCGAGTCGAGTCGAGTCGAGTCGTCATTTCGACCGAATCGAGCGGATGGAAAGGGAGAAGGAGACAAAGTTTTACGATCGTTGCGTTTCAAGTTTTGCTTGCGTCGAAGGTCGACCGCAGC
Source organism: Apis mellifera (assembly GCF_003254395.2). Lineage (NCBI taxonomy): Eukaryota > Metazoa > Arthropoda > Insecta > Hymenoptera > Apidae > Apis > Apis mellifera. Next base: position 14,567,751 of record NC_037639.1, on the reverse strand, counting down.
CCGGCCTCCAACCAACGCTCGAGGACGATCTCTGGGAAAAAGAGATTTGCAATTCGCGTTCTTCGTTTCTTCGCAAAAATTCGCACGATAAATTCCTTCCTCCGCGACATCTTCTTTCGCTCGATCGAGACACAAACGGGGGCGAAAAATTTTGTCGCACGTGTCGCCGTTAAAGGGGGTCGAAAACCGCAGCCTCCTTTTCACCTGCTCTCCCTCTCTCTCTCTCTCTCCGCTAATTCAACGAGACGGAAAGAGGCGTGGAGGCGTCGAGTTAAATATTTCCAGCCCATTTACCTCCGCCCGACACTCGATTCGCTCCTCTGTCTCCGCCACTCAACGTTGCGCGTGATTCGCCCGCTGCCCGAATTACGCGAGCCCTTTCTCTCTGCCCCCGATTCTCCAAACTTTCCAACTTAACCATCCCATTTAAACGTCCAAACCGAAGAGATATCCGTCGAGACATCGTCCATCTGGATTTGGATTAGATCCTCGACGTGTTTGATCAAAAAATCTCGTCACGATCGATACGCGCGCGTTTGAAAAATTTTCGCGAAAGGAATAAAAATATCCGATCCTGTCACGTAGAAGGGGAGGGGTGACGGCGCATCTGTAATAAACGCGCTACCCCCCCGCGATAAAAGTCGATAATCCGGACGTGCAACGCGGCACGACGTAATGGTACGAGCTTGTCGCGTATAAATTAAAGATGTATTAAAGAGGTACAGGCTAGGAAATAACGGGTATTATATTTAAAAGGACGAGTCTTTTGTCCGAACCGAACCACCGAGGGGCATCGTCGTTTTACGAGTATTACGCTTTCCAGGCACCAAAGTAATTTACACTGGTTTTAAACGGCCGCGCGATTACACAGAGAGGAGAGATTGGGGAAATTCGTCAGAAAGGAAGGAGAGAAATAATAAATAAACCCTCCCCCGGAATATCCTCCAACGGAAATATTCATCGAATCGCGTCGATTACGATCCTCCCTTTCTATATCCATCCACGATGAAAATGCAAAAGTTAGTCAAAGATTCATCCGCTACACGGATCTACAGTGTAATGAGTTTAATGGCAATTCCCCACCCCGCCGCTTTCCACTCGACGAGCCGCTTGCTCCATTCGTAGTAACGATCGCGCAAGAGAGGGATGGGAGGGAGGGAGAGAGAGAGGGGGGAAAAAAGAAGAGATCGAACGAATAATTTTTCACCGAGCAACAGGGGCGAGCCGTGTATCCGAGCCCGGGTCAAAAATGCGAAATTGCCTTTCGATAACTCGATATCGATACGGAACAGACGGGGAGGGAGGGAGAGGTATCATCGATGACGCGGAAAAATCAACGAATCCGATATACGAGCTGCAATTTAGCCGGCAATTAATTAATATTTGCGTTCGAGCGGATAGATGCGGTCAATATTTTCGAGCGGATCCACAAACACTAGCGTACGATCTTTCGCACTACACGATTGGCCAAGAATCCCTAAGAAAGGAAAAAGAAAGGAGTCGAGCTCGGGAAGTAAACGAGATCGTTGACTCGAGGGATGGATACGCATGCAATTGAGTTACAAGAGAAAAAGGAAACCCGTATCGAACGTGAATCATCGATTTCGAGAGAGAAGAAAATGTTGAGTCCATGATCCAACGATCGAAACGAAAGTAAATATATATATACACAGAGATTGACTCACCTCCCTCTTCTTTGGAGGAACGTTCTCTGGACGTTGGCTTTTGCAGGTCCGCGGAAGCGGAGAACACGAGTACCAGGAATAGGAACAAAATGGTCCAGGTTAACGTCTGCTGCTCGTGGCTGGTCGCGGGCAGAGATCTGGCCGACCTCGTCGAGTTCCACCGCACCACGCTGGACACGCAGCCGCTCGAGGAAGGGCCGTCGTCGGGCCTTCGTCGATCCTTCGCCGACACGACCCCTGCGGGGGAAGCGTGGCCGCGATCCGCCACCGATCGCCCGCGTCTCGTCATCCGACCGCGGCCCCCCTCCTCCTCCTCGTCCGTTTCCGACCGTCCGCCCGAGACGAGGCGTCCGCCGCGAAGCCGCTCGCACAGGTCGCAGAGCGACGGGAAAGGTCCGTGGTCGTGGTGCTGCGGCGAGGAAGAGGGGCAGGGGTCGGGTTGGGGGATGATCGCGGAAGCGTCGCTCGAGAGACGGGAGGAGGTGGTCGTCGCGCCAAGTTTCGCGAGAGTCACGGCGATCGTCGACTCCGCGGACGTCGCTACGCCGCCGCCGAGCCTGCGCGTGCACCACGTTGACGGCTCCATGCCTGCCTTCCTCGTGCACCCGATCACACACCACGGCCAATTCCTCTCGCCGCCTTTGTCCCAAGATCTCGATAATCCGGACACTTCCTCCTCCTCCTCCTCACATCCGACCGTCTCTCGTCGTCGCGGCGATGGTCCTCGTGGTGCTCGTCCTCGGGCTGGTCTCGGCGGACGTCGCCTCGTCGTGCATCTTCCTCGAACTCGATCCAGTCTTCCGGTTCCTCGTTCCACGACCGACCGTCCTCCTTTCCCCTTTCCCTCCTCGAAGAATGGAAAACGAAGGAGAGGAGGAAGAAGAGGGGCAAGGGAAAGAAGAAGAAGAAGAAGAAGACTCGAAGAAAGAGGCAAAGGTGGACAAAGATTCGAGGAAGATCGACTAGACTCAGGAGCGGTCGGGGACGCAAGCTCGGGACGCGAACGTCGGTAGAAGAGACATCTCTTCCCGCGGTGTTGTACTATCGCCCAATCCCGTGTCGAGAATGAGCCAAATATCAGTCTCTCGTTGCGAAGAAATGACAACACCGATGGCTGCGTGCCTCGTGTGCCGCCATCGATCGCGTCTTTCGAGTCGAACTCGATGACAGCCGAACCGTGAATCCTCGCTACCTGTCCTGACCGCTACGTATCCTCTCCCTTCCTCCCTCTCTCCCTCTCTCTCTCTCTCTCTCTCTCTCTGTGCAAACGTGATTTATTCCCCCTCGCCTCTCGGTTATTCTCTCCTTACACGCGAGGCGTCCCAAAACGCTTTCCTCTTCTCCTCGATCTTCCCACCATCGACGAACAACAATCCTGAAATCAGAGAATCGAATTATTCAACTTTTGATTTCGCCCAATATTCCCGTTTCCCTCGGAGAGGATCGAAAAAAAAAGCGTTACTTGGCGCGCAAAGTAAATAGGAGGGGAACAAATGTTGCCATGAATTTTACGGGGAACAGCGTCAATATTTAACCCGGAGACTGCGCGCGATTTAATCGGCCTCGTTAACGCATGCTCTTCGCCCGCGTTTTGCGCCACCGACGACGCGAACAACAATCCGCTCCTCCCCGATTCTTATCCACCCGCGGATCATCGCGATTCCTCCGACGATCGATCCTTTCCTTCCTCCTCCGTGTTTCACGCAGAGGATATCTCGCGGAGAGAAATTCCGAAACTAAACGGTTAAACCGTTTCCCTTACTCCTGGTGTAACCTTCGATCGCGGTTGGGGAAGGAAGATTGAACGAAAGCTCAAAGGGCCGACTACCAGCTTGTTGCTAGCCGCGTTCCTGCCGGAATACGATGTTTGGGAATAATTCAGTGGAAGAAGGAAAGTAAGATTCCACCCCCTCTCTCTCTCATGAGTCACGGAGGAGGATGCGTCGAGATTGAAAGATCCGAAGGTTAAAATTGGAAAAGTGACCAGTAATATTCGCCACGAGGAGAGAGAAGTATCCAAGAATACGTTCGTTTGCGAAATTAATCGCCCTTTCTCCATCGACCATCTCTCCTTCTCCCCCTCCTTTTCTGCTCCGGGGAAAATTTGTTGGGCGGGAGAGGTAAAGCGCTGGAAAAGGTACTGCTGCTTTACTTTTACTTTTAACAACAACGGTCGGTCTTGTCGGTCTTTGAAATTCAATTACTCGGACGGCTCGAAACGGGCATCGTTAGCACAGAAACGAGAGAGAGAGAGAGGCACACGCATGCCCGCCGCGGAATACTTAACGAGTTGGCTAGCGTGCTAGCCACGTACCCGGTTTTCTAAGAATAGAGGGGCATACTTCGATAATCGCGTCATCGTCATCGTGGTCGTCATTCATCGGGGGCGAATCCAGGCCATCCAGGATAGTTTCGAGATAAAAACTCCGTTTCCGCGATCCCTTTTCGTACCATCTCCGCGCGTATTAAATCGAAAGAGAGGGGGGGGAGTGGAAGGGGAGGGGGGAGCGTTATTCGCATACGATATCTGGATTATATGGATCCGGGCGGCGCAAACTCCCTCGAGCTCGTTCGTTCGTTTGTTCGTTCGTTCGTTCGTTCGTTCCACGTTTTATAACTAGACGAGACAGTATCTAATATTAATTCCATTGGACCGTGAAATCGTCGCTCTGTTTTCGTCCGTCCCGCGTATCGCTCGTTTTCTCGTTGCCTCCAAAGAGGCTGGTAAATTAATAATCGGGGTTCATCCACCTTCCGTTCACCCCACCGAATCAAACGAAAGGAATACGAACGATCGTCGACGTCCTCTGAGGGAGGGGGAGGGGAGGACTCCCTTTATGCGCGCGCAATCTGGCCGATCGTGATCTTTTCTAATATCGTACCTTGATCCGGACGGAATGTCCATTCACCGACCGCGATGCTTCTCACGATCCCGGATAATCCCGTTTACGAACCAACGGTAGCGATATCTCTCTACGAGTAAATTAAAATTTAGCGTGAATTGGACACGGTTGATCGTTTTTTCGAATCATATATACACACACGTTGGAAGTAATTTAAATTGCGGATGGAATCTTTCTCGCGCCAACCGAAATCCAATGACACTGGGGGAGAGAATTGGCGCGTCGAGCACGCATTGAAAAACAAGACGATTGTGCGTTGCGGGCGCGCGGTTGCAAAACACCGTTCTGGTTACCATGACACTCGGGTTAAGTAACGTGATTCGATTGAAGGTACATTTTTCTTGCTAACGAGCGATAATTGATTTATCGTGTACGAAGGGGTCAGCCGGGCCGCGTACGCGGCAGCACGCGCCCTGGTACCGAGCGATCCGTACCTCGATTCCATCTCTCCCCTCCTTCCGCGATCGCGATCTTTCGCCCTCTATCGATCGAGCGAACGATCGTTCGAAAATTGATTCCCCCGTCGAATTGGCCGGCCGTCGATCGAGGATCGAGGCGGCGAGGCGGCCGAGGCGAGGATGGAGGGAATCATAAGCTTCGGGAGGGAACGTAAGGTCACCGGCAAAAGCCGCGCCAAAGCCCATTTCTGGCCGGACGTTAATGCATTTCGACGCAAGTTTATACCGATCGTTTCGATCCCAGCAGTCGTCGTCTCCCGTCTTTGCAGGATCTTTATGAGATTCGTATTTCTCTCCGCGCGGCAACAAAATTACACAGAGTGTGACCACAACGTTGGAAATGCACGGGCGGCCATCGCTATCCGATGGGAAGGATCGTTTATTTCGAAAGGTCGTCTCGATTCGCGGCGAAAGGGGAGAGGAGGAGGAGGAGGAGGGGGAGAAGGAGGAGGTTGGGATAATGCGGGCATCGATGATGGGCTCCTGAGAAAGCCGCAGCTCGGGCGGAGAAGAGTTGGCAATTAGTCACGAGCTGCTATGACCGAGTTGAGAACCCGATTGGCATTTAAAACTGTCCGCCACTTACCGTTCCAGTAAACAGGGATCGCTCGCAACCCCGTTTACGTAAAACGCCGAGGCGACGAGCCAGCCACGAGCGAGGAGTTGAAAAATTCAAGGAAACTGGATGGATCGATTCAAGGATTCTTCTCAATTTCTCTCGAAATCGGCGAGAAAAATCGACTTCGATCGGCGCGCAAGAAGTAGAGACATGGAGGACAAGGGGCTCGACAAAGAGATACTCTTGGACGAGTTTGCGCAGGGCAGCAAGAAAAAAGAAAAGGGAAAGAAAAGAATAGAACGTTCTACGGGTGCTTCGACCCGCTTCGAAGCGCAAAGACCTAGAAAACAACTCGATTGTGCTTTCAAACGCGTTTCTACCTTGTTCTCTCTATTATCGATCGATTCTACGACATCCGACCGCGTGGGAAAATTGTAGAGGGCCGAGTCTTTTGGGAAAGCGAGCGTCGCAACTCGAGCAAACTCCACTGTGTCTCCACGGGCTGCGAAAGGGGTCGGTGATCGCAAGGTGTACGCATAATTACGAAACCCGTCACGCCGTGGAAACGCACGGCCTATATATAATCCCACCGGATTACAGCCTAAGACGATAGTGGTTTTACCCCTGGGGAAAAAGGAGGCACGAGAGAAAGGGAAGTAGAACGTGCTACTATGTGCACATTGATTGAAATTCAACCGAAACGACGGTTGTTCGCAATTGCATTTTTCGTTGACAGGGGAGAAGAGGGGCGAGGGATAGCGCGACAAAAGTTGAAATATTCGCACGAGATGCAAATAGGAGAGAATATACAACAGTTGACGTCATCCGTCATACGCGTCGATCCGTCGCTTCGACGCGTCCGCCTACCGCTATTTGTCCACACAGCCGCCAATCCGTATCGCGTTAATCGGAGTAATATATTTGATCGCGAGCGGTTTCGAAATTCGAGCCGCAGAAATGACCAAACTCGAGCATTCGTCACGAAGCAACAATTGTCCCGAGAAATATCTTGGAAAATTATCGAAGGAGAGAGAGAGAGAGAGAAAAAGAGAGAGAAAAAAAAAAGATATAGACTCTATCCGAGTTTGGAAGAGGGACCACCCTTGGGTAGCGATTACATTGCTCTCGGTCGTCGGTTGGAAAACCGTTTCGATCGGATTAGCCGTGCCGGAAACGGACGATCTGCCTGTGCTTTTGATTCGTCGTCCGTCCGGCCGATCCGTGTGTCGCGACGTAGCAGCTGTCTCGCGTATAATACCGGTATATATACCGGTGGCTGCGCGCCGCGTGTAGCCGGTGCATCCAGCGAAACGGACGAAGATGGATACACGTACGTTGCTACATTGTTGGCCGCGGCGATGCGGTGGGAGGGGGGAAGAGCGCGCACACATGCACGCGCGACGAGTAGACGGCGAGTGGAGCGGTGGGGGAAAGCGTGGCCAAAGGGGAAAGGGAAGGCGATCGACTGAGCGACGAAACGGCGGGGAGTGGAGTGGTGGGGGAAGGGAGGGGGAAGAGGGTCGAGGCGAGGGCACGAGGGATGCACGAACCGAAAGGGGGAGGCAGTAGGCCGCAGGCTTCATTCACTACGCGGCTACGTTCTACTATGAAGTGTTTGTGTTCGCGTTTGCCGGTCCGTCGACACCGACCGACCGTCCGACCTCCCGTTTATCGCTCCCTCTCTTGCACCCGCCGTTCACCCTAGCTCCATCTCTCTCTCTCTCGCTTTGTCACTCGCTTTCGCGCATATCACCTGTCAGCCGCTTCGCAAACCAAAGACCAGGCTTGCGCTTACGCTGCCACGAAAGATCAGGTTTACTTGCGAATTTTCAGACCTGTTTCCTCCTCCCTTTGTATCATATACTGTTCGAAATTTAGAACTGGACGGAAAGTCGGAATTTATACCAGGTTTAGAATGTAATTTGCGCGCCACTGCATCGCGGTGAATTTAAAGTCGTAAACTTCAACGGTCGGGTATTTCGTAAAAATAGAAGTCACCTAGGGTATCGGTTCAACGTACCGAAAACACGATGCCTCGTACCGAATCGTAGACGCAAAAGGAAACGAAAGGAAGGGAGACGAGGAGGAGGAGGAGGAGGAGGAGGAGGAGGAGGAGGAGGAGGAGGAGGAGGAGGAGGAGGAGGAGGAGGAGGAGGAGGCGGAGAAGGAGACGACGAACGAAGAAGAAGGAGAAAGAGAAAGAGGAGGAAGAATGATGCGTAGAAGAGAAGGAAAGGGTCACCATGGAATTAGTCTCGGGCCACAGTGGCTCTTTCTTTCGAGCGCTACTGCGTCGTATCGGCTCCTATGGCGTCTTTTTCGAACGCTCGCTGCGTGGTTGGCTTGTTGGCTATTCGCGCACGGCGATCACGTCACGGCCCGGCTGAATGAGAGAGGAAAGATGGTCGATACTCTTTCCTCGTCCCGGATGACTCGTTCAACGTTCTCTGTCCAACCTCTCTCTCTTCCTCGATCCTTCCTTCCATTCCACGAAATTCTTCTTTCGTGTATCGGCTCGCACAGCCCCTTCTTCCTCGATTTAACGAGCCGAACCTTTGACCAATCGCCGGTGAGGACAGTCGCGGACGGCTCGTCGTCGTAGTAAATGCACTTTCGAGAAGTTTACACACTATATCGCCGCGACAAAGACGATGATCGCGCCGTTCGTCCCTCGATTCATAATGCCACGTTCTGCTCGCGTGTCTCGATAGCCTGCGCCTTTTTTCCGAGACTCGTCTCGTTTCGTCTGCTTCCGCTTTCCTTCTAGACGCTCGATGTTCGTGCACGCCACTCGCTTCTATCTTGGAACGCAGCCGCCGCGCTCGGATCATGTTCCTCGTCGTCTATTTGCTTCGTTCCTGCCGATCTTTCCTCGACCACGTTCTCTTCTCTTCCTTCCTATATTTTTCTTTCTCTTTCTCTCTCTCTCTCTCTTGCGAGGAAAAACGGTAGATAGAACGGTTCAACGGGCTCGTAGGTAGACGGCGCGTATGAAAAATGTGGGCGAAGAAACGCGATCGAAAACGTTCGATTCGTGAAACGTCGCGAGACGCCCTGCCCGTTTTCCGATTTCTTTTTTATCTCGCTTGAATAAATTTGCATAGAGAAAATAGGCCGCGTGTGCGCTTTACGCTCGTCGTGTGCGTCGTACAAAGCGAATTTTTTTCATTCACTTTGTAGGTCAGACTACAAAGTACATTTAACGAACTGGAGGGAAAGCAAGGACCTTGTCCAATTCGTTTGAACCGTGTTCGTGGTCGTTATCGTTGTTTTCCGGGCGCGGGAGAGGAGGGAGGCAGGGAGGGGGAGGGGAGGAAGGGGAACGGTTACGCGACCGGACACAACGACGCTTTTTCTTCTCTCGAAACTTGCGCGGCAAAGATACTACTTTTATTACGGGTCGGTTATAGTGGCGGTTGTTTTGAAAGCTAGAGAGCCACGGGCGATAAAGGCGAGCGTAATGAGATATAATGCTAGCCTCGAGTGGCGACAAACACACGACCGGCACCTCTATCATTGTGCAAATAAAATTACGCGCTCTACGAAGGTGCGCGTGCGACGAGGTATGCACGCGTCGAACGGCTCCCTTCGACGAATTCCTCCGCCCGCCCAGCTTCCATTATCTCGTCCAATCTCCTATCCAATTCCCTTCAAAGCGAGCCCGCATCAACAATGTGTGCCACGACTGAAAAATCTACCGCTCAACCCAGCTCTACCTTCCTGCCTTTTTTATATTAAAAATGGGGTGTATAAAAATGTTTCATAAAGCGATTTTTTTCTCCTTTTTTCTTTCTTTCTCTCTTTTTTCGAAGAATCGAGTTCGTAGAGATAAAAGATCCGATACGGTGGCGGATCACGTGACGTCTCCTTTGCCCTTTCGGCTCGAGAGAAATATCGCCCGAGTTGAAAATCGTGGGAAATTAAGGTCGTGATACAAGGGCTCGAGATAAGATCGGACCGATCCACGAGGTAAAACGAAAGAAGAAATCCTTCGAATGTGGCTAGCCCGGTCGAAGGATCGATACGTACTACGACGGCATGTCCTTGCGAGAGGGGGAGGGGGGGGGGAAGCGTAACGAGGTCGAGTAATTTTCGATATTGTTGGAGGAAACGCCGCGACGAAATCCCGTTTCGAAATTTCCAGACGACTCGCCCCTGTTCCACCCGATATTCGATTCGAGGATCCGTGAACGCGCCATTCCGCGTCCACGCTCGTTCAATGAACTTCCATGCCGCGCCGGTGGCGGCACCGGCAGCGCGGAATGGCGGGACGCCACGTGAGAACCACTGGAATCGTGCAAAGTCGTGGCCGACTCGAAGGCGGTTCGGCGGCGGTCGGCCGCCTTCGTGCACGTTCGCCCCGTTTCGGCGAATTTCGGCCCGCTGACAACAGTGTTCCGTTGCGGGAAGAATTCGAACGTCGCATCGCGTTTCTCGAGCGCGTGGCGCGCGCACGGACGAGACAGACGAATAAATTAATTGCAATTTATACGGCTCCGGTACCGGCGACCGCGATGCAAATTCCAGCCTGGCCGAGGCTCTCTCTCTCTTCGACGCGACGCGATTACGAAAGCGACTGTCCTATCCTAGAGAGATCCTGTCCTCAAGAAGAAATCGAGCAACGACGTTTACCAACGATATGATTTGCCATTCGTCGTTTTTCGAATACAAACGTTATTTTACACGCTATTCCCTTCCTCCGTTCGAGGGTTTCGAGGAATTTTAAGCGAACGATTAGGAGTGTAGGAGAGAGAGAAGGTGATATTATCGGTACGCACGTAATAGATTTTGCGACGAGAGAGAGTGGCGCGGTCAAGAGCGGGGCTATTGAGAGCCACTGGCGTGTAAGGGTGGCTGAGTGAACCAGGGCGTGGGTGGATTATGCGCGTGGTGGGAGAGAGCATCGGGCGGGAGAAGCGAGGAAGTATGATACTACGCCGCAGTGTAGGGGGTGGACGATCGATGCCGACCAAAACATTGCCACATGCCTAACCAGCGCGAACGCTCTCCAACGCGTTCCGTAACCCAATTGTTCGCCCAGAATACGTTTTCTAAACGCGATTACGCGCCGCGTGTTACCGGTGCTCTCGTCTCACCTGTACAGACCCCGATAAACGATGTTTGGAATGGGAAAAAGCCGTTTAACGCCGAAGAGGTTTCGCTCCCCTCGAATTCGCGTATTTTAAACACCACCCCCCCCTTCCTTTCTTTCTTTCCGTGCTCGTGAAACGAAGCACACACGGACGATTAACCGAAAAGAATCAAGAGCACAATTTATCAAACAACTTTTTCATTGCCGCCTGTATCGAGATATCGCGAAAAGAAACGATCCGAGTATTTTAACGAGCGTCATTTCGTCCCATTATCCGACGATTCGTTTCGATTGTTTAATAGTAACTCGCTCCTAAAAACGAGAGGAAGAGAGAGAAAAAATATATTCATCTCGAAAGAGCGCTTCCCTTCCATTTTCCTCGATCGTTGATACGTTAATGGAACAACGATTCGAATAGCGCGCCGTATACGTACTAACGATGACCGAGCGTCAAAGGAATTCCACGCGTTTCGACATTTGCCACGTGCTCATGCCAATAAGGGAGGATTAAGGAATCGCAACGTCGGGGGCCTTGCGTAACCGGACGGTATCGACTGGATCGCGTTCTTGTATCGACGCGTGTCAAAGCGGCGCAATACGAAACAATATATCCGGATAATGGGCCGTTCTTAAGATAGAGCGACAACGTGTGTATATACGTGTATATACACAATGGCTCGAAACGCGAGCGATCGACGAGTGTCGAAATCGAATGGAATTTCCGCTCGGAATACGAATCGAAACTTATGGTGGAATCGTTAGCTCGGTCGAAAACTGGCTTCTCGTTCAAGGTGTGTATAACAGGCGGCGAAGTACAAGGTTATCGCGCGGCGTTATCGCGCTTGGTGTCACGGTGGATATTTTCGCAACGGCCGCGCGCGATAGATTTCCCATGAAAAGCGATAAGCTGACGTTATTCGGACGTAACTCGGTCCACCAAGCTTTACGAGAATCCTTCCGCCTTATCGGACGCGCCTAATTTTGCCAGAGAGAAAAATAAAACAACGAGAAAAAAACGATCGATCTCCCTTTTAATCGTATCCACGCGTGCGTTTGATGATCGGAATTTTCGAAAGAGAGAATTCGTAATCCGATTGGGAGAGGGGATATTCGCTGGGAGGGGAGAATACGATCAAACGTGTGCCTCTTGAAACGGGAGATTATTCGTAAGATTAATATTCAGGATTGTCGTGCATACGGGAGGAGATCTCTCGAGATGAATCTCGGGATCGCGAAACCTATTACCGAGCGGTATACACGACAGAGGCACGCGCGCGCGGATAATTGGAACGGACGTACGAAACACATCTCCTCGAATCTTCGTTCAACGCAATCATACTACACTGTTACTTCGAGAACCTCCGAGCGCCACTTTTTAAATCGAGAGAGAGAGAGAGAGAGAGAGAAAAAAAGAAGGAACGACTTTCATTTACGGTAATGCGCGTTTAATTGACCCAGAGTTATTTCCATCGATTTCTAAAACGGTCTCCGGCCGCTAGCATCCGCGTTACCTTTCTATTTCTCTCTCTCTCTCTCTCTCTTCCTTTTACTCTTCTCGGCCGTGTTCGAATGTAATACACGAACTTGGAAGCAAGAGTTCCCATAGCCTCTCCGGGTAAAACGCGAGAAGAATTTCGAAGGAGGAGGGGGGGGGGGGGAGTTTCTATTCCTTTCCTTATACACACAGGGACGGTGTATTAATAGACCTCCCTGTTTTCCTCGGCCGTGTTTTGTCGCGATACAAGGAAGCGTAGCATGCATAGCCTCGCGCCTCGGTACTTGGTGCACGTACTTGCCGCAGACTTGCCGCGCGTTTCGAAGAAGCAGAGGCGATATACGCGCGTCTAAATGGAGCACCGGCCGCGCATAATCTACGGTTCGTTCGAGAAATCAGCGGTGATTTAGTGCGCACTACCGATATGCTTCGTACGCTCGTTACACGCTTCCGATATATTTCCCTCCGTGCCGTGTTCAACACCGTGTATCCAGCCTTTTTCCCCTCTCTTTCCCTTTTCTTTTTCTGTCTTGCTCTCAATAACGGGGATTCGTCGTCTCACAGTTCCCTCCTCAATCGTTTCAGGGAACAATTTAATCCGCCTTCGAATCGAATATTCGTAGTAGAGAAATTCGAAACAATTTCGGTGATTTTCTTCTGCATCGATCTACGGTTTAATCCTCCCTGTTCCAAGGTCGATATTCGAAGAGGGAGAAATGGCAGGAATAACGGCGAAAGGTCAAACGCAGTAATTAGAAGGATCGAAAATCGATGGGACGGATTCGGGTCGGGCGAGTACACCTTCCGCTCGAGTATCCCCCGCGATCTATCCGCCTGGATCGAGTGGGATGGAAGAAGAAGAATCGGCGATCGTGAGAAAGGCGTGCGGCGGCCACTCGTCGAGCGAAAATAAACTCGATGAAACGAGGCATCGCGATTAATCGAAATCGCAATTACCGAGCGGACCTCTGATTCCGCTCGTCCAGACTCGGGCAGGCGCCAACTAAATTCGCTCGGAACGATTGACGCAGTTTATCGTGGCCCAAGGATGGAGCGTCCACTACTACTACTACGGTGCATAAAGATAATTACGCAATCATGCCGGTTATTCCGTTCGAGGAGGTCGATGGTATAATACTGGTATCGTTGATAACGAAGAAGAATAAAAAAGAGAGAGAGAGAGAGAATCGAAGAAACGATAAGGGAGAAGAGAGGGACAGGTGGAAAGGGCAAATATCCAATTATCTGGAAGCTGAGTCTGCCGCGTCACGACTCGAGACACGATGAGAATCGCTAGACGAAGCGTAGCGGTTTACCGCTGTCCTCCCAGTCCTGTTCCCGTTCTGGTTCGAGTTTCGAGAGCGAGTGACTCCTCGACGCGCGTGCATTGACCCCCTTCACCCTTGTCCTCACCCGCCGACGACATTCTCGTCCCGATCCCACAGTTCCATCGTCATCCCTCCGCCCGAGAGAGAGAGAGAGAGAGCCGTGTCTTTCGACCAGCTTCCCTCTCTCTCTCTCTCTATCCACCCTCCAAACAATACGCGTTAATAAATGGATCGAGGGTTCCAACGTGTCGGCATGCGTGTGGTCAACGCATGGATTTCGTCCGGATCGAGAGAGAATTATCGGATGATAATCTCGGGGGATGGTTGGCCGTTTAAACCGATCGTATGGAAAACGCTGGATCCTGCTGGTTTTAATCGATCGTATAAATAAACGGGGGAGGTGAGTTAGTCTTCGGCCCGAGTTTAGGCGGGGCGGCAACACCGCCGCGAATCATAACACCGCCACGCCGCCTTCGAAACTCACGCTTCGAAACTCGTGCTTCCCTCCTTTACCCTTTCATCTTCGAAGCATGAGCCGTTTCACTTTCGATAGAATAGAAGAAAAGTAAGAAAAGAAAAGAAGGAGAATTGTTCCTTACTAATACTCGTGCAGATTGATAGGAGGTGGTGGTAGAACGAAGAGGCGCGCCGAGGGTCGGTGTCCCGATATCCGGTCGTTGGTTGGCCTCGCGTCGACACAAACGAAAGGGTCGACGCACCTTGCGCGGATGATCGCGGGATGATCGCGCGTCAAAGTCACGCTGCCTCGTGGGCGACGCACGCTGCCGTAGGAAGGGGGAGGAGGGTGGAGAGGGGGAGCACTGTCGAATGTAGCGAGCGATCGCAACCCCCGTGGACGGAAGGGGGGATCGCGAGGATCGTTCGCGTTCGCGACGAAAACACTGAACGAGAGCACTGGAGGAGAGAGCAGCACGCGCCGCCACCTTTTTGTACGAGCAAACTGTGTACCCACGGGCGCCGACTGTGCCGAGGGTTGAATACGAACACCGGCGGAGGGGTGGTAAGAAAGTGCGCAGTAAGGAAAGGATGGGCTCCGCCCTCCGCAGCGTCCACCCTCGCGCCCATCCCCACCTCCCTCCTCGTCTACTACGCTCCTCACCTATTACCTCTCCTCCAGAACAGAGACTTACGCTACCATCTGGAAACCTTCCCCTCGCTCACCCCCGTGGCTTCCCGTCATTTACAACGTGATATTACCGCCGAACGTAGGTGTTTTCCTTCCAACCATCGTTCCTTGCTTCCCCTCCCCATCTCCCTTTTTTTTAATCAAATCCGTTTAAGGATCGGATGAAACTGTTTCGCACGATCTATCTACGTTTCCAAGCTCGGATCGATCCGTGAAAATATTTTTCTCTTCCCGCGTTGAAGAATCTGGGCTAACGCCAACAGCGATACGCGCGGCTTTGATCGAAGCTTGGAGTCTTGTGGAAATCGGGAAATCGGGAGGAGGAAAGCCCGAAACGGGACGTCAGGGCTCCGTCGGACGTGCCTACCCGGAGTAATTAGCGCGTTAATCGAATCGCAAACCGGTTTAGCTTGGCCGCGCCGCGTTTCAACAGGTCCCATCCACCACCCTTTTAATTTTCGCTCATCCCGAGCGAGCTTCCAAGAGACCGATCATTTTTCGCCTCCGAGAGATATTAACCAACGATAAACGACGACGTAAGTAAAAGAAAAAAACGGAAGAAAAAAAAAGAAAAAAAAAAGTCGGAGGGAATCGCGTTATTCGCGCAAAGAATGAAGACGTAAGAAATGAGCCGAGTCGCATCTTCTTACTTCGTCCACGTTCGCCAGTATGCGGCGCAGTTCCTGGTCGGTCTCGACCTGGAATTCCGTTGCCGCCAGAGTCCGGCGCACCGTGGGAAAACGGAGACCCTCCGCGGCGCGGGCTTTCGGGATAATGCGCGATAATGCTACTGCGAGTCGATCGAACCGTTGCTCGTCCTGCTCCGCGTGATCGATGATCGAGGGATCGATGGCGAAATTCCGATCCTCGACTCGAGTTATTACGATTTAAACGGAATCTCGAGGCGTATCGAGAGAGGGGAAGAATTATTGGATCGAGTTAGGCGTTGATTTAGTGCGTCGAAGGCTTGGAGGAGGAGAGAAGTCGCGGTGCCAATTTCTGTGTCGGTGATGCGAGACGATAGAAGGGACGCCATCCGACGGCAACCACGAAAACTGAACGCAATTCTCCGCTCTAGCGTGATAAACGACGATTTCGCCCGTGAAGGAAAAGTCGCCCCTTTTTTTCGTCTTTGCCAATACTCGCGCGGCGACACTTTCGCGCGTCGCCGACATTTCTCCTCTCACCGACGCCTGCTCGTCGAGATCCTTTTACCGAGAAACGTTAGTTTCGAGAACGTTCGTTCGTTCGTTCGAATGCGAAACGCGAATGCGCCGTCACAAAGGTGGGGGAAGAAAATATTTCGCGGGAAAATCGATAAATTTCTAATGTTTCTATTCATAGAAGTCGCCAATTTTCTCTCCGCTTCTTCGCCCAACGATCGATTTCGAAAACTAACAAGTACGCAACTTCTTCTTCTCGACTCGATCGTTTTCAACTTTGTTCCAAGCTTTCGTGGCAATTTCGTTGGACGCGAATGACAAAGATGTCAATTTAATCGCCCTCTTAAGTTACGATCATTGTAAACTTACGAAAGAAACGCGTTATTTTCACTTGTCACGAGGAGGTGATTTATATCGCAGAGAGTTTCGCGTTTTTCTTTTAAAATTGGAGAAAACTCGATTTCACGAAGTCGAGGAATGGAAAAGATGTACAGGATACAAAAAAAAAAAAAAAAAAAAAAAAGAGAGGCGAAAGAAACGAATCGTGAGGCGCAATAAGCCGCGGGTTTATTAGCAACGATAGGTAAGACACTCGGGGCGCTCGTTTAAGTATTTACCCACGCCCAAAGGACAGCGAGAGAGCATGGAACGCGGTCGTGGTGGTCTCTCCTTCCCCTTCTCCGTTCATCGACTACCAAGGAGGAAGCAGAAGGAAAATGAGTCGCAGGGGTAATGTAGAACGACAAAAAGAAGAGAGAAGAGAGAGAGAGAGAGAGAGAGAGAGAGAAAGAGCGACGTGGAAGGAGAGAATTTGATGGGAAGAGAAAGAGAGAGGGAGGGAGGGAGGGAGGGAGCGGGAGAGAAGGAGAGGGAGAGAAGAAAAAGGAAAAAGGCAAAGTAGCTCGGGGAAGGGAGAGATGAGCAAAGAAGACGAACGCGTTAGGCTCGTCCGGGAACGAAAAGGAAACGAGACATCGGACAGGGAGGGGACAGACAAACAAACTTAAGGGGGCGGAGGGGGTAGCGAGAAGGATTCAAATATGGCGTGAGGCAGCAGTGGAATGTGGTTGTTATATACTAGTGAGACATTTGTTTTGGTCGTTTTGCCCGTGGCCGTTGGACTATTGTCGGTGCTTTTTTCCCTTCCTCTTCCTTCGTTTTGTTTCTCTCTTCCTCCCTCCTCCCTCCCTCTCTCTCTCTCTCTCCCCCCTCTCCGAGAGAACGTTCGGAACAAACCGCGGAACGCTTATTACGTCGTTTCTCCTCCTCGTGTCCTTTTCGGTTCGGGTTCCCCTCGAATACCGCGTAAGGGAACCTGCGCGTTCCCCGATTATACGATTTCCGTTTACGCGCTACTACCATGTATTCCCGATTCCTCGGATCGATTTGTCGCACGCGTTCCGCGCTCTTTCGTTCCTCTCGCTCGGGTCGAACTCAACCAGTGGACGCAAACTTTTCAACGCGCTCGCACGGTTGTTTATCGATCTCGTTCGAGCGACCGTTAATTATCTCGGAAGGCGAGAGCGCGACATTCTTCTCTCTACAGGAGAGAGAGAGAGAGAGAGAGCGGGGCCCAGGCTGACGGGTCGTATCGCGGCTCGGTGTTACGCGAGACAAATCGAGGCTCCGCTCATCGTGTCCCAGATTACACAGAGACTCTGCAACCTCCCAGCTCTAGCGAAAGCAACGTACGTATCAACTTTGCGCTGCTGCCTAACTCGTTTGCCACGAAGCGAGGAATATCCATCCATCCATCCGTTCCATTCCATTCCATTCCATTCCATTCCATTCCTCCCCTCCAACCGTGGAACAGATTCCGGCCAAACGACTATTGCCCATCGTTTCATTTACGATCATCCCCCTCCCGATCGATACCGATAACCGTTTCCAACCGAGCCTCGTCGAGTCGTCGTTACTCGTTGCTCGAGACGCGAGAGGCGAGGCGTCGGTGGCGGCGACGGGCGAACGTTCCAGCGTTCGAGAAATCGATGCTCCCCCCCTCCTCCTCCGCGCGAGACCACGAGGCGTATTCCCGCGGGATATTTCGCGCGCGGATCGCGCGGACGACGGAGCTTGTGCACGTCCAGCCCGTCCAGGCTGTGGGACTCGCGATAAAAACACCGTGGAATCAAATAACCGCGGTCCCATTCCATCCTGAGAGATGCTGACTGCAGAACTGGCTCGGCAAAATTGTATATCGAGAAGAGCCGACACCGTTCTCCTCCAACTGTATTAATACATCCGTCCGACTGTGTATTAATGTAACGAAGGAAAACGACGTCGCGCGCGTATACACACAAACACACTCTTCGTGGAGGCATCGATAATCGATAACTAGGAGGAGGCAGGCTAATAGATTCGCGAAGAATGGATGGTCGATTCGTGGCCATCGAGCGGAAGCGTGTGCAATAAGGGCCGAGAGGAGAGGGAGTGGGGGGCATAGGCAAAGGAGAATCGTTATATACCTGGAGAGGCGATCGCTCGGCCGATAAACACGCGCGCTCGCTAGAAATGTGGAACATCTGGCGTTTTCCACGACCAACGATCTAGATTTCTATCGAGAGCCGAAGGCGTGTGTGGGTGGAAAGCGAACGCTCGCTCTCGCGGCGAGCGTGCGAAGAAACGCCGCTCGGATGCTCGCCGCGTCGCGTCGTCGTCGTCGTCGTCGTCGTCGTCGTCGTCGTCGTCGTCGTCGTCGTCGTCGTCGTTGTCGTTGTCGTCGTCGCCGCGTCGTGCCACGACAGAGGAGGAGGAGGAGGGGGGCGATACTAGCACGCGTCTCCCTCCCCTTCCTTTTCTACCGCATCCCGGCTAGAAACCGTGCTACAATCGTCGCCTCAGCCAAATCGAGTGGACTCGCGTTACCACGAGCGCGCCGTACTCTACTGCGCAATAATAGACGTATGTAACTATGTAGAAATATACGCGTGCCTTCGGCGTCACGACCACACTCTCGCGCCTTTTCATTCGCCGAGTCTCTCCACGAGAAAACGAATATGTAACACGCACGAGGAAACCAGACTTATCTCACTTTCTCTCTCTCTCTCTCTCTCTCTGTTTTTTCTCCGATACGTACGTACGTATTTTGCGCCCAAGGTTTTTTTTTTTTCCCCCTTTTCAACCACGACGAGAACGTTCGTGGAATTCGGATTTCTCCGACCGTGAACACTCGCCTTGGCTATTTTGCAATTTCGCGCGGAGGACCGCGTCGGCCCGTGATAATTTCCTTTAAAAACCCATGGCCACCGGCCCGACGTAGCACGCGGCTTGCGAGAGAACGACCGGCCTACATTCGCCGCGACGAATCGGCGACAAATAATAATGAAAACGGCCGCTTTTGCCCGTTGCGTAATTTACGGGATGCATGGGCGCGCGGGAGGGGAAAAAAGTTGCGGTACGCCGCGGGAATCCGTACGAGGAGGAGGAGGAGGAGGACGATGCCCTTCGCCTGAATTTGTCTCGATTCGCCGCCCTTCCAATCTCCCCTGGCCACTATATGTATAGCGTGTGTATACACGGCCATAGGTGGCAATAGGTCGTGCACGCGACCACTACCACTACACGCTCGGCTATATGTGCCAAGGCTGAGGAGCGCGTATACGTGGATGCGCGTCGAGGATGCCTGTCCAAGCATAAACAGAGAAACCTCGTCATCGACGTCCACGCGTCGATGAAACGTCATCGGAGAAATGATCAACTTTTCCCCCCTCCCTCCCTCCCTCCCTCGCCTCTCTCCCTCCTGAGGCAACCCGATAGCCTCAGTTTCGCGCTCGATTAAATCCTCGCTCCTCGATATCCGCTCGATCGAATAATTATCCGTTCACGGGAAGCCAGGAAATTTTTGGGCAACGAAACGGCCGACCGGCCGGCCGGCCGGCTGTTGTGCCTCGTTCGAATGGAGGGAGGAGGGGGGGGGGGGGAGGACGCGCATAGCCGCTCGATGAATGGGGGAAATAGGTCGAGACGGGTTTTTGGGCCAACGAGGACCGATTACCAAGAGACTCCTATTCGAGAGTTCTCTGATTGAAAGAGAGGGGGGGGAGGGAAAAAAACAAGAAGGAAGGAAAAGAAAAAAAATTTCTCGGATTGTGTGCGTGGCATTCAACGCAACGTTTGTATAGATACATCGGGAAAGGTCGGGGCGCGCATTAACTGCGGCAAAATCGCAACAAGTGCAACAAAAGGCGGAGGGTCGGGCGTCGAGGGAGGAAAAGGCGGTGTCCACGAGGAGAGAGAGAGAGGAGCGTGGGTGCCCTTGTGTATTTGACCGTGTGAACGGTTTTGGGACAAGGCGCGTACACGCGTGGAATGCGACGTGTTCCCATCGGGCGCGGGCTACACACATATACTCGCCCGAATGAAATATAGTTCGTGGAAGGTAAAACCAGCACTAGCAGCGCCTCTGCATAGCCACAGTTTGCATACTTAACGTGGCCGAGCACCGGCATTGATGGAAGGAAGGGCGCCCTCTCTCTCTCTCTCTGTCCTCCTCGCGCTTTATCGTCTCCTTCTTCGAATCCATTCGCCTCCTTTTCCATTTCCCTCCACTCTTTGTTTCGCGATCATCCCTCGTCCTCGTCCTCCTCCCCCGCATTCCACGAATCACCGATCGTCCCAGTTTTCTTCCATTTAATATGCGGATCTCTGAATCCACGATTCCGTCCATCGGAAGCGGATCCTCGATAGAGGGATCGTGCTGGAACGCCGGCGAAAAACGACCCCCCCGGGGGCAAGAAAGCGAACAATCGACGATACGTGGTCGTATTCCACGTATTCGCATTAATTAACGCCCCTTGCGCGCGTGATAATGAAAGCCGGATAGGGGGCAGTCGTCTCCTTAACTCGGCTAGCACCGCTTCTCGGTTAATTAATACCGATCGATTCGCACCGTCGAAGGTGATGCCGGACGTGAGTGACGGCGGAAGTGAGACACTGCGCCCGGATTTTCCAACGATGATGAATCTTTTCGAGCGGGGATTTATCGAAGAATTTCGATAAAACACAACGTTTATACCTTTTTCTCCTTCTCTTTCTCTTTTCTACAAAATGAATCGATAAAGTACAATAAGAGATGATTTTTCTTTTTTTTTTTTTGATCATTGACCGTTAACACATCATTATCGTCAATTAATCGACAATCTCTAAAATAAACGGAAATGTAAACGTGGGAAAGGAGCGCAAGATTAATCTACACGATCTAGAAGCGAGGATAGGTATATAGAAACGTGTTAAGTTCGCAAGCAAGGAGAAAACACTGGTCACAAAAGACGATCTTTATCCATGTGAACTCCTTGCGCAACGAATGTCTCGACAGTTGCTACAAGACCATTATATCTTCTAACGCAAATGTATATAAGCGCGTAAAAAAAGAGAGAAAAATCATGGATGACTGGAAGCGAAAAAGCATCGCGATTGATCGGCTTTTAAAAAAAAACTTTCGAAGCGAAATACCATGCAACGCTGCTCGAAAATCGAGTACGAAAATTTTGAAGGAATATTGGGTGTGATTTAAAATTTATTTCGGCGCAATTTTTTCAATATATATTATTCGAGTCGATCGCTGTATCGATATTACAGATTCACGAATATATGCGCGTGACGCCGGCGCTAGGTACGACACATGGTAACAAAATAGTGACGAAGCTAGATTCGAGGAAAGGCGCGTGCTCGCGATAAGATATTTACATGCGTCTATGTTGATCGCGGAAACCGAAAACGAAATAGGTGGAGGAGGAGGAGGAGGAGGAGGAGGAGGAGTGATTAATAGCGGGGCAACGCGAATAGAACGTCGTCGACGATCACGTTTGTGACGCTTTCGCGGTGACGAAGCAATCAGAGGCATCGGTGGATCGTTATTTACGACGTAAGATGGAGCGGAGCCCGTGTCGGGTTTGCGTTTTCTTACGCAAGCCCGGGAAAATGGAGTCGGAGGCGAGATTGCGACGCAGAATGTTAAGAACGAGGTGGTAGCGACTAACGCAATAAAAATTTTGTTTGCGACGCGTACGCGAATATACAACTCGTGATACGTGAACAACGTGTTACGCAACCGATCGAGCCGTTGAGACGACGATACAAATTTTACTTTATTCCCGAGCACGGTTTATTTCGTTGACGCGTTTAAAGAAACGCCGAAAATTCGTGCGTTTATACACTTTACGGTTCGTTCAATTCGTTGGAATCGAGGGGAACGGGCGCAGAGCGTCCGGGGAATAGTTTCGAAAAACGCGCGCCACGTGTCTGACCCTTTCCTTAAATGTCAGGAACCAACTGTCTCGTGAACCGACACTGTAGAATCGTGCTAATCGTCCCACAGTGGGAATATTTTCCCGCGGTCGTGTATCGAGAAGCCTGTTTATTCGATTACAATCACCCTGTGTACATCCAAGGTCGTCCAGATGTAAACACAGTCTTCGTCTTCGTCTCTTTCGGACCAACTTGGTTTTTCACGGCATTTCGATCGTGCGTAAAAGGATCCGTCGTTCTTTGTCGAACTCGAGTCGATCGAGTTCTCGGATTCGATCCTTGAGGAAGTAAATTGTTTTTCGTGAGAAAAAAAAAAAAAGGAAAAAACGGTACACTATTTGTCGAAATATTTGTCGATGGA
Organism: Apis mellifera; assembly: GCF_003254395.2. NCBI lineage: Eukaryota > Metazoa > Arthropoda > Insecta > Hymenoptera > Apidae > Apis > Apis mellifera. The sequence continues at coordinate 14,545,314 of NC_037639.1, read as the reverse complement.
TGAACGAATCACGAGAATTATTTAGACCGTGTCAATGATCACTTTATCCTCTTATAAATTACGGTGAAAACGAGAAGACCGACTTTGTTAATATTCTCACTTCACGCTATCAAATTTATATACACGTACACTGGCTTTTCGTTTCCCATTGGCTAGGCCTAGGTACATTTTGTAGAGGAGAATCTAAATCAGTTTTACGAGCGTGCAACAAACAGCTGGCGCAAACTAGACATGCGTTCTAAAAACCTCATTAACGACAATTGCACCGATTTAACAAATATTAAAAAAATATCGTACGATCAACTTTGCGTATAATTATCTTCGATATATTTCGTCACCTGTGTAGACGGGGCCGAGTCCTTTAAAAAGTTCGGTTTACGGAGAGAAATAGGAGCAGAAGGAGAGACAGACAGAAGCCGAGAGGAAGCTTCGGAGCGGAGGTCGACTCGGAATCGGTCGAGAGTGGTAAACAAGGAGGCGAGAGTGGCGACGAAACGAGGTTGGCCGAACAGTCGCGAGGTCAGTGACTAAAGAGAGAAATAACGTGGAATGCGATATAGCTGCGCCGCTCTGCCTATTGACGTTCCGAGGACCTTTTACCGAGGAACTGGCTACGGCGATCGACACCGACATCGATCGCGTGCTCCACCGCTCCCGATTTCTTCGACTAATTCGCACGCCACTGTTTCATTTCTTTCCTCGTCTTTTTCCCCAACCTATTTCTCTCACGTATCTCCATCTTTTTTCTTCTCCGTCCCTCTTCCAACCATTTTTACACCCCGATTCCCCCTACTCACCACCTCACGAGGGAACGCGACACGCTCCAACTACTACGTATACGATTTTCACATGTCGTAGCAGTAGCTGCGAGACCATTGATATCGGCTTAACGCGTTCTCCGCGAAACCATCCGTTACGACAATCCACTTCGCCGAATCGATCTTTATCCGGTCTAGAGGAAACCCGAGACGCGTGATATATCCATAATCGATCGTGTGTCATACGTCAGAGGTAAACGATCGCGCACTTCCTTTACGCCTTCGTTCTACGCCTTCGTTTTCCATACGACCGTTTACCAACCATTCGAATACGTGAAAGAGAAACGCGCGCGCGAGCCTGACCGACTAGGGTACTGACAGCGGCTAAACAGACGATCAATGAGAATCGAAAGCGGCGTTCAAAGTGAATGCTCGAATCGATTGTCTTGCAATATTGGCGCGTATTTGTACGACAGAAACGGATAACTATCTGGCGAAAATTCGATCGCGAGCCACTCGTGTCGTTTACTCGCACGCGTCTTACGATTTCGCGGTTCGCAGAACATAGTCGTGAGCCCAAGCATGGCGCTACTCCGAAAATACATCACAGGCACGGTGTTCGATGGATACGACGCCGTGACCGAGATCGAATTCGGTGGCTATTCTATCAAACGAATTCCACCGAGATTCACCTACCGTGTCAACGTGGAACGGAGGAAACGAAGAATGACTCCGACGAAACGTCGAGACTCGAAGCCGATCGAAAGTCGATTGATGACACTGGAAATCGGTCAACACCGGCGACACTTGTTCTATGTAAACACGCGTATCAGTCACTACACACGTAAACACATACGCGTAGAGAGGAACACACGCGGTGGTCCGCGGTCGAGTTCTCAAACAGAGAAACCGACAAACTTGGTTAAATCGCACTAATATTCCACGTACGAGGCCGTGTTCACGAGACACACGGCAAATGATTTATTCGTGTACGGTACAATTCATTCTGAACCGACGTATCGCGCTTGTTCGGCAGAAAAATCACGATTACTCGGGACGCAGATTCCCCGCATGAGTCGCACACAAGTTGTTTACTAGAACGCGCACCACGCCATGCCCCGTGAACATGCGTCCGCCTCCGTATTCCCCTCGTCCCGCCGAGCAAAACAAGACTCTGCGCAGTAGCCTCACGCGCACCTTCCGGGCCATGTTCGCACGAGGCGATGTATGCGCCGTTTGTCGTTGCCTCGTGGTCCACCAAAGCGCCTTCGTTCGCCTGCTTTTCTCCCTCTCTCTTTCACTCTTCCCTTCTCACTCCCTCTTTCTTTTCCTATCCTTCCCTCTCCACCGCTCTGAGCAAACTCGTGCGCGCGCGCGCGCGTTCACGTTCATTCCTTCCTTCTCCCTCCTTATTCCGTTCTCGTTTTCCTCAACCTCTCTGTCTTTCTTTTCGAGATTGACTCGCTCGTCTGCGTTCCCCTCCCTTTTCTCCAATCTTGCTCGTATCTATCGTTAGGTCCATACGATAACTGCTATATACTCCGACGAGACATAACGGCCAAGTAGAATTCAACGGATCTCGTCTTACGTTCTACAACGCAACCACGATGCGCCACGTAACGTGTAAATCGAGCAGGTCATCGTACCTTGGCGTTGCCACCACGCCGTTTGTTGGAAATTTCCAAGGGTATACCGCAGCCCTACAACGACATCTATCTGCAAAAATGTCAATCGCGTCGATAAAAACGATTTCTCCCTTACATATACATATAGCAAGAACGCATAATTGGCGGGAAAATGTAATTTGATTCCAAACCCGTAATAATTAGATTCGACATTTTAGAAATTGTTTCGTATATATAATTTTATTGTAAAAGTTTATTCGTATACTCTTTACGTAAAAATGGAAAAATACGAAAGTATGAAGTGATCGTTGGGTTAGAAAGATGAAATATATACGAGGATGTAAGGAGCATTTCAATGATTCTTGTTTTTTTTTTTTTCTCGTTATAGAAAAATTCTTGTACTTATTCTTAATTTAAACATCGCGAAACTGAAAATAATGTGACAAGTCCGAGAAGCATGGAAAGAACGCACACAAGGGCTAAAGTATCTCTGTTATAATTTGGACAGTACGTTGGTTGCGTGCATCTCCTGAAAAAAAGAAAATTTTTAAAAATAAAATAGAGAATACTTTTATCTTCCATCTTTTAATAATACTTAAAAACATTCGAAGAGTATCAATTTTCTCACAATTTCTCGATAAAGATGACAACGAGCCCCGTAACGACTTTGTCAAAGAACGTTACGATCGAATAAACAATGGCGCTTCGCTCCGTTCGCGGCCCAATTATTTCCGCCGTCACGCTCAACGCTGTGACCATTGTGATCGAGCTCGCACTTCCGATTAAAATCGCCACGATGTATAAAATCGCCTTCGAAGTCCCTCCGTATTCCGTGACAGTGGCGGAAATTATGCCAATCAACGTGCCCAAAAAGTAACATACCTGAGGAGAAAATAAAAGACAGATATAATAAGAGAAGATGAAACATTCACATCAACGTGACACGTGTATATCGACCACGAGTACGCTTTTATTTGATATACACACCTTTGTTCCGCACGATTTGTTTATGTACTTTAGCAACAAAGCGGCAACAAAGGAAGATACGTAGGAGACCAATGGGACGGTGGCGAGGGCTTCCTTTCCATCGATATCCGTTTCCTCTATGTACAATGGTAAATATACCGTGGCCAAGGTAATGAAAAGTCTGCTCGCCACGTACAGCATAGCCACTCTAAGTAATATCGTCGTGGCGACCAAAGAGGTTCGGCTACTTTGAGACCCGTCGAACAATCTTCTAGCTTCCTCGATATTTCCTTTATGCGATTCGAGATCCTCCAATAAATTTTCTTTCAGAAACACGTGGAAGAGTATGGTTGCCATCAAACCGATCGACGTTAAAGTCAAAACGATATTCTGCAACGAGGAATTTTTTTCATTAACCAACGTCCATTAGGAATTTCTCCGTATAATAAAAATTTAAGTATTTAAAAAATGTTTTTTTTCCTCTTTCTTTACGACGCAATATCCCAAAGGAGGAATAGCCTTTTGCGACGCGTACAGTTAGAGTTCAATCACGTACTCTAAATTTATAACTGTCCTCTTCAACTAATCGCCCCATTGCCTCCTCATCCGTGGGCAGAACTATCCACGTAACGATGAATACAGCAACGGCCGACCCGACTTGGGCGGAATACCTGTATTTTTAACGAGATCCTTTTACAAGGGGCGATAAAATATATATTATAATAAATATCGGAAGGGAGGAAGAACGATAAGTATTGAAAAATCTTGGGAATCACCTTATCGCGGTCAAGTCTGCCCGTGCCAGCAACGAATTCGTTAACGCGGGGATCATGGATAAATGCGATATCTGCACAGCTGCCCAACCAGTTTGAAATACGGCGATGCTGGCCACGTAAAGAAGCATGGTGCTCGCGTGCGACGATTTGCCAAACCCGCCAAAGATCACTGGGAACGATAGCGTGACCATCACGGATCCGATAATGTGCCAAATCTTTTTCTTCAGGTATCGATCGACCAATACGCCGAAGACAGGGGTCATGAAGGCGTCGATGATTTGACCTTGAAAGAATAAAGATATATTTCCAAATTTTTTTTTTTAGATTTTTGATCACTTTTTTATTTTAACTTGAGAAAATTTTCTCGTTCTTTTTTTTTTTCTTTTTACCCAAAAGGAGAAGAGCACCAGCAACGATCGGCTCCAACAGGGCCACCCTTTGGAAATAAATCAGGGTGTAGGAGAACCACATGGCCGCAGTGAGGTCGTTGAAAATATGTCCCAAGGCGTAAGCGATTTTCGTCGGCGTACTTATCTTCCTCTCCAATAGAGGAGATTGTTCCTCCGCGTTTTCCATCTTCTTCGAGGATTCCATTCAAATTTTCGATCTTGATACGATTCGAAAAACGTTTTTCTCGAGAAAAAAAAAAAAAAAAAATTTTCCCGATCCCGTTTCAAGTGAATTCGTTGCGATCATTCAATGAATTGTCCATTTTTTTTTAGCGTTTCTTTCTGTAAATTAAATCGTAATTTTATTCATTTAAACATTTTCCAGAAAGTATATATCTACAGATATAAAATTTTAATTGCTATTATTGTAATTAAAAAAATTATTAAAACATACAAATCGAATATTATCGAACTTTTATCACATTTTTTTTATCGAACAATACGAGATAAATAATATTTGCTGTTAATTGTAATCGTGGAAATATTACTATTAATTATCGTTAATTGTTGTTCGAAGATGAGTAAACGCACGTGTAAACATGTTGTGTAACTTTCAATTAATTAATTACGAATAATATATTTTTCGAGTTTATGAAAGGACCGATTTTCGTGTAAATTTTCTTCATCTCGAAATTATGATATCTCAAAAATGTCACCAAGTATATCCCTCTTTCGAAGAAAAAACTTTTTCTACCGTGTCGAATCACTAAACTTACATTCATTTATTGGTATTTTCATCCGAAGCGTCTGTTTACTTAGTTGCGATAGATGGCGATAACACCGGAAGCGCCGATCGTTCAAGTGAATATCGAGTATCGGAATCGGCGATATTTCGAAAAATCTGTCCCAATACCAATACGTCGTCGATACGCGCCGTGATAGTTTTTAAGGAAAATTGGCACGCAATTGGCCTTCCTTTCACCCGGCGAATCTGGATACGATTTCCGCTTAAGGCTGTAGACCGAAGTCGAAGAGATCTCCGCGTCGCGGGAAGCTTGTTGGCCGATCGATCGACCGCAAGAAACTAGGATACGATTTATCTTTACAGTCGGGGAATCGTTGGCAAACTGTGTGCTTTCGTGTCATTCACAAAACGTTTTCACGATTACACGCCGCGGTATCGAATTCCACACGCCTACCGGATGAGATCGGGTGCCGGGTATATTTGTTTTTTTCGCGATCACTCGCTCTCTTCCGCTTTTTCCATCGAGGCTTATCGATCGTTTTTTAAACGCGCGTTTCGAAACGTGCGACGATTTGCTCGGAGGGAAGGGAAGAATCTCGAGAGGGTCACGAACGACGCACGTCAAAAGCGATGTTTACGAGAAATTCACGCGTTACGTTATGCCGTTGCGCGTATATGCGAAATTGGATTAATTTTCTTTCGACGTATCATCGATAATCGTCGGGTGTACGCATTCCGTTCGCGGCCGTGAGCGAAACACGCGTCGACTATCCGCGACGTGACCACATCAACGACTGAACTTTCAAACGCGCCTTGTTTCCCGCTTTTACGGCATCAATGATTATCGTTATTAAATCGATTATTTCATTTATTGCCGTTTGATAATCGTAATCTTATCGATCGTAAAAATCGTTTTGTCGCTCGAGATTAAAATTGGCAATGCGGGAGCTCGAGTATCCGAGTTTCAAAATGCGACAAACTTTGCAAATAAATCTTAATATTGTGGAAAAAAGATTCCATATATCTTGAGAATATAAAATATTGTGCAAGATAAAAAATTACTTATTTTGACTGAAAAAAGTATTTATAAATAACGTTCGAGACAAATTATAATTATAATTGTAATATGAAATTTTTGATATAAGAGATATATATATGTATAAAAAAAGTTTCGTGTTCGAAAGTTGGGAAGTTAGTCAGAATTTTCCGTGTACAGTATGTAATTAATGCGTATGTAGGTGAATGTAAAGGTGTCCCATAGATAGACAAGAGAGACTCTGTAATCCAATCTCGTTTAAAAGAAACGGGAGAGAGAGCGCATGTTGAGAAATCGATACCGAACAAGTTCTTGTACGGTCTCTCTGTTGGACGGTCTTGGAGAGACTATATCGTCTTCAGAGTTCATTCACCGCCAGAGTAAACCATCCCGAAGCAAATTATCTTTAATTCAGTTAATATTTTTTTATTGAATGAAACGTATCAACTTTATATATCTTTCACGATTACTGTTTGTCTCAATCTTTCTAGATATATTTTTTTTTTTTACAAAATTATACGTTTATTTCGAACGAGCTTACGAGGTATACAATTGGGAATTAAATATATTTATATTTAATCGCGACGTATGCCTTAATTTATATATATTTTCAATTTGTTTCTTCTTAACTAACTTATTACATTTAGTTGTATACTTGATTTTTTTTTTTTATCTACAACACTTTTTAAAAATTTTTTTTTTCTTTATCATAAAAATTATCATTATTTCATAGAATATTGTTTGATCGAAAAAACAATATAGGATCATTTTATATTTTTCGAATTCATTTTCGAAACGAGGAAACTTACGATTGATAAATATTCGCCTAAGAAAATACACGATAAAAAGTATGTTCAAATATATACGATCATGATAAAAATAGCGTAAATGTTTTACAATAATACTAATATCTATATACATAAATTATTTAGGCATATTTGATATGGCGAATATATTTAAAATCGTTTCAATATTGTTATAACAATCGTACATCCTAGTATGCGTTACTGACAATCTGACAGTGTAAATCAGACAGATTGCCGATAATGGAATAAATAGAGAATCGTATGTAATATCAATTACATATGTAAAATGCATATAGGTACGATAACTATAAATCATTTCAATTCCATATTAATGACGTTATAATTTTTTTCTTTCAGAAGCAGCATATTCAGTGCCTTCAAACTGCCTTAAGTGTATCTGTAAATATATTTTTCACTTTCACTTAATAATATAAGTATCATCAATTGCGTTGATACCATAAGTTTGATTTAAAGTATAGTATATCATCAATTACCTGTAAATGTAAATTTACTTCTGCCGCTCGACTTAAATATGGAAAATTCCCGCCACTTTTTAAATGGGCCAATTTAGCATTTGGATAACATTTATACACTTCCTCTCTCACCGAGTTGGACAATGCGTACTCGTCAAAAACATCTATGATGGTGATGGGCAAGTGACATATCTTTTGCGGTTGTACGTAACAATTGACGCAATTCATCGTTAATCGAGACGCTAATTCCGGTTGCGTTAAACTTTCCAACTGGAAACAGATGTATATATATATATATTCATGTAATGATCTTTAAGAATAAGAAATGATAAAGAAAAAAACAATCACGAAGATACGTACTCTTTCTACCATAAAATCAATCGCCTCAACGATCTCTCCGTCCACTTTATCCGTTACAAAGTTTCCCATTAACATCTTTTTTAATACCAACGATGGCAAAATCCAAAAGCTACGAATTTGAATTGATTAGGAATAGTGTGTTAAAACGCAAAAATATTCGAGATAACGTATCTCGCGTTCTCTTCTACTTATCTCGAAACAAGTGAGAATCAAACGATGAAATACGACGAATTCGTTTGACTTTATAGTCGTTAAAAAAAAAGAAACGCATAATTATACGTAATAGAAACAACGATAATTAGTGTATACTTACATCGTCGCGGAATCATTGTAACTGAACACCGACGTGTCCGTGAACGAGTTACATAAAACCAACGATACTACTCTAGGACAATGAGCATTCACTTCGGTGAATTTTTGCGCCAGAAATCCACCTAAAAATAAATATTTCGGTTGGATCGATATCGAAGATACATCTCTTGTTACATCGAATATAAAAGTTATATAACAAAGTATATCTCGTTCGTACGTTCTAACCTAATGAAGCGCCGAAAAGATGCACCTTATCTAATTCCATGTAATCCAAAAGTTTTCTGAATCCATCACACCATTCTTTAACGTTCCAGTACACGGGCGGTTCAGCCTGAAATATTATTATCAATCATTTTATTACACGTAAATTTATATGTATCTCAAAGTTTGTAAAAAAAATTTGTAAAACTTACTGATATGATTCTGTATCCTTTTGCTGCTAAGCCCAGTACTTGTTTAAAAAAGATATCGGCTGTCCCACTGACCGGTGGAAGACATATAAGCGGACATTTAATGGTTTTTGGACTAGAATCGTATACTTTCCATCCCTAAAAGATTATTTATTATTATTCTTATCGGATATAAAAACAGTTTCGACGTTTCAATACTACCGTTAAATATTTCAAATAAAGATAAAAGAATGTTCATGTTCCGTTTAATTTGTGTGATTAATGATAATATTGATAACAATATTTCGATTTTAAAGCAGAAATCGAACAGAATATAATATAAAATAAATATTGTTATTCATCAAAAAAACATTCAACACTTATTGACTTTGATCATCGTGGATTCGATTATATCTTCAGATATAAGATTTGTTTACGATAGTTTTGACTTCATGAGGTCATCGGATATCAATTTTAAACGTAATCTTGTTAAACAAAATCTTCAAAGCTATAAAATTAAGCTTAACAATTACCTTAGTACCATCGGCGTCAACGACGATTTTTCTAAGCGGGACGGAACTACGAAAGCTGAGATATTCCTGTGATCGAGAAAGCTCGCTCGTACACGACATTTTTTTTTATTTTGTTCTCGATTATATCTAATATTTATCGTTGTTTACGTTCGAAATACCAATATCTGTAAAAAAGAAAAGAATAAAATTATCCAAATTTTAATATTACGATTATTAAAAATTATATATGGGAGATTATCTTTGAATAATTGAAATATAAATTAAGATTTATTTAAAATTTAAGTAAAAGAGTAAAAATACGTAATGCTTACAATTATATATTCAATATTAGATTAAATTTACCTCAAGAGCAGGTTACGTGTCGGACGGTTTTTTTTATATTGTTACTCCTAGTAGACATCCTGAATACGTAAAGGTTATTATAGGAAAATAACCGAGTTATCCAGTAATTTCAAAGGTCAAATTACTTTAATAGCACTTGTTTGTGAGAATATCCCGACAGTTCTGTTAAGTTTACACCCCCTTCCGAGCATCGTCGTCTTTTGTCTCTTTCATTCTTTGCATAAGATTCGTTATATTGTCACTACCGAAAGCATCAGGGCGCATGCGCATATGCATCGTATACGTATACGTTATCATGTTGGTATCATCATATTTCATTTTACCATATTATGGTTAATATCGTATAAAATTTATATCAAATTATATTCTAAAATATAAATATTTTAATGCAAGTTATTAAAAATTAAAAATTTCAATTCAATAATTAAGAAATTTATATTTTTTTTATTTTATTTCTCCTATCGAGTAGTTCTACTAGTTCACCGCTAGATGGTACTTCAATGTCTGTAAGCTACAATTTTTTTCAATATTAAATTTTTATTATTGAATTTTTTTATTTATTTAATTGTCTCATTGTCTTAAAGAAACAAGAGATTTCGAATTAAATAAATTGATAACATCGATAATGAGAATGAAATGATAAAAAATTTCCAGAGTTTGTAATAAAAAAATTTCATTATATGATAATACTATTTTGTTCACTCGTGATAATATTTGTGTAAAAATACGATATAAACGATTATTCGTTACACTATGAAGAATATAACAACGTTTTCTTTATACCATTTTTTAATTTAAAATAATCGCAATCGCTAAACGAATATGAATATATTCTACCAGATGGCAGCAGTAATAAGTAATAGAAATATTTATTTTTGTACGTAGCTATTATCATCCGTTAATAATTGATTGTAAATTCTTATAAATTGTTATTTTATATCGCGTTACTTTGTATTTTTAAATAACTTTTTATTAGTTTTTTGAAACATTATTTGTCATAATCTACATATTGAAAAATAAAACAAAAATCTTATCGATGCAATTTTACGTAAACCGTAATTACGTCTGAATAAATAAAAAAAAATTATCGAAGATACGATGCTGCTAATCGTCTTTCCATCGTAATTCCACGTTAAGTATTTGTGTATTATTGATTTGCGCGGATAATCATAGTAAATATTTGTACAGCCAGAGAAGGAGGATCGCAACCACCGAATCGTGTAGGGGTGTGGCATAGCTGGTTGCATATCTATGTATAAGCATACTTATAGGCGTTCGATGAACGTCAAATATCTTTCTTCCGATCTTACCAGCAATAAGATTTTCGCCACGTATTATACCAAAATATTCAACGATCGATATTTCATTTCCTAATCATTTTCACAGTTTTACGACAATTTTTCGACAATCAACCGATAATAAAAGTGATAACATCTTGTTCTTACTTTAACAATCGATCAAGAAAGAAAGATTTCGGCGATGAACATTAATAACTACGAAATCGCGTAGAAAGAGAGTAATGCTTCCAACAGCGTTTACGCTTGTTAAACGATCGGGGATAATTAACCACAATTCATGCACTTATAATACGATCCATCGCCGGGTATCGCGAGCATTTATCAGTCGCGATTAATCTAAGCTTTTCTCAGTCACGAATGCAAAACGGCCGGCAAGGTTTACATTGGCAGAGGCTCGAGTCATTAATAACCGATACCGAGAGAACTTCGTTGCTGTCCCGCGTTAATTCGACGTATCGAATCGAACGACACACCGACGCTCGTTAATCTTCTTCCCCAATCCGTCACTCGAAGCGATTTATTTAAGGAACGAATGTTCCCTATACGCACGTACATGTACGCGTTGTCTCTCTTCCCTTCTTTATTACACTTCTTTTCGCCTACGCGTAAACGCAATCGCAAAACTGGCCAAACTTAATTAATGCGAGGTGTATCGGTATTAGTTAACAAATTGACGAAATATTCTCGTTCGCTTTATCGCCCTGACGTGTTTTCCTTTATTTTCAAAAAATATAATGATATTATAACCTCCTCTAGAGAATCTATGCGGAAAGTGTCGATATTTCGAATTTCTCTTTCGTTGTAAAACGCGTCCTGACGTTCTTAAACTTTACAATCGGATCTGATATATTTTTCCTAACGAGAATATCGAGAGACGGAACATTTTAATCACGAAAGACGAGAGGAGAACGATCAGGAGACAATTGACCAAACGTTCTCGACGAATTTTTTCTCGCAAAATTCGAACGGTATCGCTCTTATTACCGAAAGGTTAACCGCGCTTTGGATTTTAGAACACGGCTATAAATACCTGTAATAAAGCCCGCGATCATTAATCTTTGACGGTAATTTCGGTTTGCAGTGGCGACATTCGCCGTCTCCTTCTTCCCGCTCTCTCTCTCCCCTCCGTCCCCTCCCCCTCATCCTCGCCGTCCCTTTCGTCCCTATTCCCCGCTTCCTCCCGGTCGCGGTGCACGGGTATCCTGCCCGTTCGTTCTCGCGCTTCCTAGGATAATTAATGATCCTAAAAGCGATCTACTCACGGTTGTCTCGTTTTGGGGTAATCTTTCTCCGTCCTCCGAGCAACCGCCCCCCCTCTTCTTTGCCCGGCCCTCTTCTCCCATACAACGTTACACGCCCGGATTAATATTTGCCTTTCTATAATCGCGCACGCCTCGTAAAAGTACGGTTTAACGGTATTAAGCGGTTCGTGTCGCGGTTCGCTACAAATGCAACCGATTACAATGGCGTTCGATGTTTTTCTCGGGAGGAGGCCTCCTTTCACCCGTTCAATTCATTATACGATGTTATTGTATCAATAACATTCATCTGTTGCAAAATTTCTTATCATCACCTACGTTTCTCTCCAATTTTTTTCTCAAACTCGTCGTTCCAGTTTCCCTTGAAACGAATCTCGTTCAAGGATTAGCGTAACCATGAAGGAGTTCGGTTAAAAATGGAAAGGGGAAGGAATTAGCATGGAAAGGACCAGGTGGCGTCTTCGGCCAGCCGTCGATCTCTAATTATCCGGAAACAGGGAGAGAAGTCCTTCTCCCTTTCTTTCTTCTCTCACTCCCTTCGATAATAAACGAATATCTTCATGAGAATCGGATGAGAAGGAGAAGGAGGGCGAGCATTATCTCACCTCTAGGAGCTAATTCCTCTCCTTCCTCCTCCTCCCTTTCCCCGCCGCACGCGCGTTGTCTTGTCCTTTCTTCCCGGCTAGTGAATACGGAAGCGACGAAAGCTGGAATTTCCGGTTGATTCGGCACGCTAACGATGGGGTGGCTCGCCACCCCGTGGGGCTCGCCGACTTGCACCACGATCCCCCCATTGTCAACCGTTTGCCGCAATCTGCTCGCCGATTTGCACAATAATGGACACGCACCGGCGAACAGCAAATTAGCGGGGAGAAGCCGTTCGAATTGCGTTCTCGCGTCGCCACGCTCCAACCCATCCCTTCCTTCCTTCCTTCCTTCCATCCTTCCTTCGTCCGCTAGACGAGATCCTCGTTTCTCCGCGATCCATCCACGCATTTCGGATATTTGAGGAACGAATCTCGGGACAAAAGGAGCGTGAGGCGCACGGAAATCGATCCAAGTTCCTAGAAGGAACGAAATCGGGAGAAAGGGTGTAATATGGAGTCGGATAATTTGCATTACTTTTTAATGGCCGGTTGCGTTCTCTGCCATTTTCTCTCTCTTTCCTTTTTTATTCGTACTCAATAAATGATAGAAATATCATTATGAAAAGAAGTGGCAATCTACCAATGCTGTGATTGGAAAAATCGGCGAGACTTTTTGCGCGATTGAACAGCCGTCCCAGATTCCCGCGATCCGATTCCTCGAACGCGTTCTCACTCTGGATATATATCTCGTTCTTGCATCAATATTTAATCGTGGCTAACAAGATGGCGGTGGTATGCACGCCACCCAGATGGGCTATAAAACCGCGAGGAGGCCCCGTAATAGTTAACTCGCGTTCTCGGTACATCCTTGTTGCCCGCGCGCGTGTGTATGCGGGAAGAGAGGTGGAAGGAAGGAGAGAGAGAAGGAGAGTCGATGAAACGCGAGAGAGGAGGGGATAGAGAGAGAGAGAGAACCGAAAAAGGAGACGATTTTAAAGGAAAAGGAGAGGAAGAGAGAGCAAATAGTTGGAACCTCGTAGCAGGCCTGAGAATTGTCAATCGAAGGTGGCGAGAGAATCGTCGCCGAGGCGCGGCTTTCTCAAACATCCTTCCTGTCCGCGAATATATATTCCCCAGTTAATTACAGCGAGATGTATAAACTCACGCTCCATTCACGATCCTTTTTTTTCCATTTGTGAAAAGTACGAGGAGGGGATAATCCTGTCCCCTTTAATCCCGCCAATTAATTCTCCTGAGAGAAAAGGAAATTCTTAAGATCGAGATAACGTTATCTCGAGACGGAATTGTATTTGGCCAAGGATAAACGAGGGCCAACCTTGAGGATTTAATTCCTAATCTGTGAACTCTCTTCGGCTAATATGCTTACTTTACTTACTTATTTGCCCGGTTACCAGCTCGGGGGATTCTTCTTAATACGGTGGAAGTCGTTACCCTCACGACGACGACCGTTTCCCTGCCATAATTTTTCTTTCTTTCTCGATTACACGTATATACGGGCGGACGTGGTGGAAACACGTGCGCTTATAACGTGTACGCGCCACGAATAAATTACGCTCAACTTCCGCGAAATTGATAACACGGTTCCGGTGCGAGGGTTAATACGTTAAGGTAATTAGAATTAATTGGGAGGAAGTTTTTTTTTTTTACGCGTCGATCAAGTTGGAGAAAGATGGCTTTCCCTCTTCGATATTATATATAAAATTTTCGTCCAACTTCTTTCGAGCCGTCTCGAATTAAAAGTGAGCGACGAGGTCGAGCTGCGACGAAACTGCGTCCTTGGGGCAGGGCAGGCCTGATGACCTTCCGAGAAAGACCGTGACGAACAATGACTACTTACCGACTCGGAAATACGACGGCCGATCGGTTTCCACTTGCGGCGCAGAACGAATCGGCCAAACGCTTTTCACCACTCGGACCATTTTCCCCCCGGCGTTTCAAAATTCCCAAGAATTAAGGAAGGAATATTTCTCGACCCGTTGGGGGGGCAAAAATCCTTCCCTGGAAATTGAAATTCCTTAATTAAAAACGAGCATTTCGAACCGTTAGGTATAATCCCTCATTGAAAATTGAAACGGTTAAAAATATTTTCGACCATTATGAAAGGAATCCTTTCTTGAAATTACAATCTTTCTATTCTCTCTCTCTTCTATTCCGGTGACGAATATATCCATAGAGTCCACTCATTAGATTGTTAGATTGCTTTGTTTAGATTTCGATTCGATCGAAAGCGTGGCGAATTTTTCCCTCGACTTCCCTCCCCGTCGAAACCGGACGAAATCGTAAATCGCGGGAGTAAATCGTGCGTCCGTGGCGTGCAATTATCTCGCGGTTGGTCCGCGGAGGTCACAGGGGCGGTTCTTAACTCGTTCCCTGCCCGTCCAGATCCATATACCCTTATAAAGGATCACGTTTGTAAATCATAAAATTCGCAGTTTCACACGCTCTCGAGACTTCGGCCCGGCCCTTCCCCCCTTTCGACGAACGCGGAGGAGGAGGAGGAGGAGAGAGCCCTCTCCGCGGGCTGCAATTACCTGCAATTTGTACCACGGGCACAGTGTACGCCATCTTGTCTGTGTGTATGTGACGCGCGGTGCATGCAGATGCGCGCGGGAGAACAGGCCGAACGAGGGGTGGAGAGGAGAGGAGAGGAGAGGACGCGAAGAGAGCGAGAGAAGAGGGAAAAGAGAAAAGGAGGACGAGCGTGGAGGAAGGGAGAGGAAACGAGAGCGAATGGGAAGGGTTAAAGAGGGTGGATATCCTGCCCGCCACATATCGCTCCGCCACTCGATATTCTTACTCCTCGTGCAACGTTTTTGCACGATTCTTCCATCTCCTCTCTTGCTTTTTTTCTTCACAGCGTAAAGCTAAGCGAATGAATTCGAAATATTATTTAAAAGGAGGGAGAAAGGAGGAATAGCTAACGAAAGACGATAAATGAGATCATCGTGTTTCACAGTGACGCGTCGTGTAGCGTAAAGGAAGACGCGATTCCTTTCGTCCGGTGAACAACGTTGTCCGGCAATCAAGCGACATCGAAGCCCGTTTATCCCTCGTGGGAACCTTTTTCTCTCGACATAGAAACGGCCGAGTTTCATCCCAAGTTTTCCAATCTTACTTTACCGACATTGGCCGACATTAATTGGACGTAAATTGAATGTTTCATTTCGTAATAACATTTATAATTCGAAGAGTGAAACAAGTTAATCTGCGTACTCGTTCGTATATTTTCATTTAAGTTTTCGAGTGTTAAACGAGCAGCCCGCGCGTGAGCAAACACAAGCGGATTGTTCACGAGCGAATAACCAGATCCGTATGCGATGTTACCATTTTTACGGCCGATTTCGTGGACAAAATACGGTAGGTGTACGGTTCAGCGATCACGAGTTTCTTCACGAGAATTATCATTACATTTCGCTCCTCTCTTCTTGACGAAAATTTAAACCGAGTCATAGCTAGATAACGATTCAATCTGTTTCCTGGAAACGCGTTTCTTATCGCGAAAAAGTGATCTAGCGTCTAATAAAGGGGGTTGTCGTGACCGGGTATTTTTCGTAGCCGCGGTATCACGAATATGATCGTTGCAATCATGGCCAATTACGGCAGACTTACCGCGTCTGTGCATATTTTTCGATGGAACGTGATACAAAATGTGAAAATAATCGCGAACGGACGGATTCTCCGAGCGTGCAGAAAATAGAGGATAATAAATATTACGAATACTAACCGAATTATTAATCCGTGAACGATCGTATTCGAGAATAATTTTCTTTTAGCGAAACAATTCGGATTGTTACAATTATATACGAGGAAACGATCGTGGAAGAAATTTTTTTCCGTGCACGTGACACGACGCAGACCCCGCCTCGAAGATGATTGCCGGGATGAGACGGAAGTTCGAGGAGTTCGAGTTCCCGCCGTATCCGAAAATTTCCGGCGTCCGCGCTCGAGTTTGCAACGTTAGGGGTCGTTATCCGGCAGGAACGAGAGTATCGAGAGATGAAAAGGAAACGGGGAGGACAAGAGAGAAGGAAAGAGACACGGAGATGGAAAGAAGAGCGGAGGAAAAGAGGGAGGTGTCGATGCCGGGCGTTACCATCGGTCTACCGCCTACCGCAACTCGGTATGCGCTGCCAGGCGACGGCGTTGGCGTCCTAGGCCTCCGCCCACTGGATGCTATTTCGTCCCTGCCTGTTCGTTCCATCCGCCAGCGAACGTTTAAACCTTCTACCTAAAGCGCGGGAAAGGTAGAGGGGATCGCGAAATACCCGACCGAATACCCAAGTGTCAGATCGCAAGGGGACGCGAGTGCGAACATGTCAGTCTCATCGTTATGGATGAATATGTATCGATATAATATCGTAAATTCGATTTCGAAGTAAAGATTATTAATTCTTCCGTTGCGATTTTTATTTCTTCGTGCTGGGGGGGAAAAAAAAAGAAAGAAAGAAAAGAAAATTGGTCGAGTGAAGTGCGAGCGTATTTTGTTACACATTCAACGAGGTGTAATAAGTTGTTTAATAGATGTAATCGACGATATTTTTCACTTGGTTAAAATTATATTAAAATAGAAAAAAAGTAGGAAGGTATTAAATAGAAATACGAATTTGCGAATGAAAATTAGATGAAAAAAAATAAATTGTATTGTTCTATTATTGTATTTCTTTCAATTTTGATCGATGTTTTTTTTCCTCTCTCTCTCTTCTGATTGTACGCCCCTCGAGTGATATTCTGATAATAAATACATAAATACATTTATGTATCGAGATATTACACGTGTAACGTCATGAAATGGGTAGAAAAGTTGCCCTTGCTTCGTTCGTTTGCATTCCCGCGAATACTCCCCTCCATTGCTTACCTTGTGTTCCTGTTTCTTTACCCTGACTTCACACTCCCCTCCTTTCAGACTGCAAGTCTCCTCCCCTCTTTTCCTCTCTTTCCCCTCTCCCATCCCCGTCCTTTCTTCCTTCCTTCCTCCGTGGAGTGCCAGTCTCTTTCGGCATCGCGGTGTGTGCGCATTATTTCTCGTATACAGCATTGGACACGACGCGGACGCACTCTTCGTATGTAAATTTTTACGATAAAGAAAAAAAAAATCGCTGCATGCATGTCAATCACCAACGTGCCACGTGTATCTTTTTGTTAAAAACGCTCGTTTTAAAAACTTTGCGATCCGTGGAAATCACGAGGAGAAAAAGCCTAGTGACAATTAACGACAATAAAACACCCCCTTCTTTCTATACCTACCTGTTCGTGAATATATATATATATATATATATATATATAATATATGTGTGTGCGTATATACTATATATGTATATCATGTATATATATATGTATATATAATATATAGATATATATGTATATATATGATAACGAACGTAGATTTTATAAAAGTTGTTTTGTGTAATGTGTTACCTTTCCATCGATAGCCTCTGACATAGATAATTGATGTAACTCGAATATGAAGAAACGATCGCCCCTTCGAGCACTTGCGAGAGAAACATCGTTCGAGACATCTGGTGGCCGTCCTGTAAACCACTCTGATGTATGGAATTAGAAGAGAACTAGAGAAGGGGATTTGGGAGAAGGAGCAAGTGGTCGAAGGAGCAATCGGCGTTGGGGCGGAGTCTGACGGTCGTCACACCTCCCCTCCCGCGATCCTACATCTCAGGACGTCCCCCCGGCGATATTCCACTGCTGTCACCAGTTTTGTCACGTTCCGGGAGGAGTGCAGTTCGACGGCCGTCATAGTAGGAAGATCAACCGTCTTTTATTCAGAAGGATTAACCAGAGAAATGGACGTATTTGCGTTATTGCGGTAACAGTGTTTATTCGTGGCGTCGATGATTCGTACTTGGAATTCTGCAACTTCTCACCGGTAACGTGACACTTACCGACGGAGTAGATATTAATTCGTTTGTTTCACGTCACGTGCGATTCACGCGGGTGCGACAATAGGCTGGTGTATACCGAGAGTAAAAAAGCGTACGGTCGTGCGCGTGCGTTCGTTCGTTCGGCTACGTTTTCACGGTGTGAATTTTTTCTCTGAACGCGGGCAAAGCCTAGCGTGGGATATTGGACGGTGATAAACGTCGAGAGCGAACCGTCCTTTCCTCTTTCCTAATTGTATTTTGGCAGCGTGTGGTTTTTCCCTGCGGGGGTGTCTCTTGTGTCGTGGGCAACCGCTTTGCGGTAAAACAATCAAAATTCGGGTGAAGAACAGAGAACCGTTACCATCCTACGCGATGGAAATGAGCGACGAATATCAGGACATGGGAAACCCTGGAGGAGGGGTCGCGGTGGTCAATATACCGATGGCCCATCATCAGCATTCGCCCGATAGTCCGCTGGTGAGTGTTTTAATCCTTCTTCTTCTTCTTTTTTTTCTTTTTTCTTTCATTTACGATCAACATTCTCCTCGTTCTTACAAAAAGACTCGACGTTTCGATTATCGACGATAACGCGAGATGATGATCACGTGACCATTTTCTCGATGAAACATCTCGATATTTGACCAATTCGGACATTCGTGTTTCGATATTTGCATTTCGGACTCGTATCTCGATATTTATTACACGATGTGCAACAACGTGTAAGCGTACGAGACGAAAAGGCAACATTGATTGAAATAGAGCGAAGAATTGGCGAATTTTCGTAACGTAAGGATGTAACTTGAGACGGATAAAATTGCGTCGTATCGTGTTTACACATGTTTTTGATCAGTCGTTGGTCGATCGATAAAATTGGCTGACAATAGAGAACGACCGTGTATTTATGTATTTACGGCATACATCACTAGAAATACACCGAAATGCTACAACGTGCCAGAAGGGCGGCATGGTTTACAAACAATGCCGAATTGGTTGCCTTTGCCGCTTGGAACGCGTTTTTTATGTATCTTAGCTACGAGTTTTATACATGTGTCTATCGTTCTTGTTATAAAAGTCACATTCGACTTATTTATATCATGATCGTTCCCGAAACCTTGATAAATTTAATGCGCTGTAAATCCTAATATTTTAAAATCTTTTTAAATAATTGTAACGTATCACATACGTAATATGAACTTTGTAATAAATTATCGATATTACGATACGATACGAAGATTTTTATGCAACTGTATACGAGAATATCTTAAGAAATAATAATAATAATAATAATAATAATAATAATAATATCTTTGGTAGACCTATGTCTCGAGATAAAGTTATGCCGAATAAAAAGATACATTAGTCATTTTCTCACCGGAATTAGCACTGTTATTGTTGGCACGTTTATCCATAGTCGTCTTAATCTTCAACGACAACCCTTTAGTTTCGATCTTTTCTTTTTCTTTCCCTACCGTTGACGTTAATTCTCAGAACGCGTACTTTTCATTTTATTCGTACAATGGATTTCATGGATGTTTATTATACAAATCATCGATACGTATACATTTTTTTTTATGGATATATATCTTTTTAGATTATCGTTCGAATAATAATAGCATTTCGAAAAAGATATCTTCGAAATTTAAGGATCGAGATTATTAATTATTACTTTCACACGATACAGATATTTGTCTCGTCGCCATTTTAAAATATTGCTAAGCTTAGAGTCAACACTTTATCACGCCTGTAGATGCATGTATTTGCAACGGAAAAAAGTTTTACGTCTGATTAATATTACTTAATGACGTTATTAAAATTCGTAAGACATCGTGACGTCATGGTTGCACAGTAAACAGAAACTAATTTTTAATGACCATGTTCTTATACACTGAACCGTTCAATGATGTCATCCATGAAGTATTTCAAATATCCTTTAAGTAAAAATTTTCACCGATATACAAACACACCATTGAATTTGCCTTTGTGAAAATTTTCTATTTTCGATGGGATTAGTTCTTTTTTTCGCGCTCGATCTTTCAATCGGAATGAACAATACCGATAAATTGTCCGATAAATTATGCATAGAAACATTACTCACACATTATCGCCTGTCGAATCTCAACAAATAATATCAGTTCTTCGATCTTTCCTCCCGCAATAAAGAAATTTCATCGGCCTATGCCAAATTTATATCGTTCACTCTTCCCCACAATGTCTTTCGCCCAATGTCGGCCGTATATACGTTACAATGCCACGGAATAATAATAACCCGTAGCCAAGTATCCAAAGTATCGTCTCTCCTCCTACTCTTCCTCCTCCTCCCCTCTCCCAATCACTGGATCGATCCACACAGATCGAGGAAGCATCGGTTTCACGGATCTTTGCCTAGATAAAATCCGATTCTAAAAATATCCATCCATCGATACGCAAGCTACCTCTCCCTACCTACCCCCCCCGCCCCGAAAGAACCCAAGCCGCGCATTAAATTTAACGAATTTTACGTAACGTTCGTGGTTCGCAGCGTGTCGATCGCGTCTCTCTCGATGCTGGGCGGGACGGGGCAGGGACGGGGCGGGGAGGGGGGAAAGTCGCTCGTCGCTGGTCAACGATAATAGCACGGTAAACAATGGGAAATAGGAACGGCAGGGTGGGTTAACGGAGAGGATAGGACGAGGAGAAGAAAAAAAAAAAAGGAATCCGTAATCCTCTTGCACCAGCGCGGAGTTCGCGTTGGATGCGGCGCAAATGACGCGTTCGCGTTGTCGTTGCGCCACGAGAGAGATGTAAACACAAGCGGGGCCCAAGTTGATCCGGTCTTAACTCTCTTAACTGTGCGTGCGTGCGTGCGTGCGTGCGTGCGCGCGCGCGCGCGTCAGCTCGTGTCGCATCGCCACTTTATACGTCGAGTATTTGCACGTACGTACGTACGTACGTATAAAAGTACGTACGTATATATATATATATGTGTGTGTATATACACGTACGTTATAAGGGATGCGTTCCCGTGAAACGCGTAGTGGAAGAGGAGATGCGACGATGCAAATCGCGAGGAGAGAAGGGGAAAGGGCTAGGGTAATCGGGTGAAGATAGAAATCCAGAGGGAAGGGGAGGGGTGTGCGCGCGTGTGTCGAAGGGGAGTTAGGTTAGGTGGATGCCCGTCGTCAGGTAAACGGTGTGCAGAGCGCGGCACAAGGGCGGGGATTCCCCTTTCGGCCAATCGGATCGACTAGCGAATGCGCTCACTTACACGGCTAACCTCACTGTTTCACCTGCAGACGCCATGTCGTGACGTCATGTCTCGTTACGACGGGACCAGGTAAGACATGTGCCGGTACCATTGTCGTCGCAGTGTCGTCCCGGGTACCACCCCGGGACAAGGGTACCGGTTCCAAGGTTCTATCGATTTAATCGCCCCTTTCCAACAGATTTCCTTCGCAATGCTCGTCGAAACGATCGTGTTTCTCCTCGGAAACAACGCGCGTTGTAGGCAGGAATTCTAGAATATTTGAACGGATTTTAATTTTTGAATATGCACAATTTTGCGAATACTTTTTTTTCAAGCAAACTTTTGTATTACGATTTTCACTGGATGGATGAATGGTTTCGTGATCGTTGATTTTCGATAAAGGAAAAGACGTTTGATTACGATTGGACAGAGAGAGGATTTGATTATGAACCGACATTAGTTTGAGAAACGTCTTCTTCTAGCGTTTCTTTTTTTAGAGAAGTTGCTTGTGTTGCTCTTTATTATCTTGTCGGAAGATTGCGACCGAGCACGGCCTTAGCATTCTCCGTCGAGGAATTGCCAACTATTATTCGGCCGTTTTACGATAGCCCTATAAAAATCTCATAATTAGATTTTGAAGGTAACATCCTGGTGGAGGGAGAGAGACGGAAGACGGCCCTCGGTCCCCGGGAAGGCCGGGCCCAAAATTGCAAATACCAATCTCTTCTTTGCCACTTCCTTTTTTTTCTCTCTCTCTCTTTCTCTCTCTTTATTTCTTTATTTCTTTCCTTTTTTTTTTTTATCTCGTAAACGTATCTGAAGTATGTCAGACCGAGGAGAGAAGAAAGACAAAAGGATTCCTCGGCTCTTTTTGCTCGTTAATGTGTAGCTATGCTTCGATAATGTAATTGCGACGCATGTTGAAATAGGAAAAACGTTTTATCGATTTAAGTGACTCATAATATCCTACTAGCACATTTATACGCGTACATGTTGAAAAGATATTCGAAAACTCGTTACCGCTGGTTAACTGATAAGTTAACACTTGAAACCGAAGGACGGTTAACACCAAGATCGAATTTCGCGCGCATTTTACGCATACTCCTGTTTCGCATTCTTCCACCACGTCGTCACGTGCCTCCTGCGATCGAACTTTCTCTCATAAATAAATACTCGATACTCGAGAACATCCGCGATCAAACCAACATTCCCCGTTCTTTTTTCTTTTTTTTCTTTCTTTCTTTCTTTTTTTCTGTACTACAAACGAAACGAAATATAAATCGAAACGAATATATAACTCGAGCGGCGTCGATAAAATGATAATTCCACGCGACGTCTCTCGAGAGATCGATATCGTTCGATCCGGTGGCAAATTTTATATATCGCGATGGCGTCAAACCGTTGTTCCTCAAAGCGTTGATCGGGGCGCATCGTTCGAAGACGCGATTCGCGCATGCATTCCTCGTTGCAGCCGCAATGCGCGTGATCGCGATCCAACGGGCCGTGCGAGCCCGTGCGAGCACAGAGTGTGTACGTCCCGATAGTGGGGAATCAGTGGAGGCGCGTGGAGGGAGGGGGAGGGAGGAGGGAGGGGGAGGGGGGAAAGAGTGAATGAAATAAAGAAAAAAAAAAAAAAGCGGAGGACCAGACTGACTCGCGATTGGTCCAAGCCCGTGCCTCGGTCACGCCTGCCTTTATGTATGCGCGCCGCGCCGCGCGTTCTTTCTCCCCGTTCTCGAGCCCCGTTTTCGATGCATAGCCGATGCCTCGATATCTCCTGTTTTCGATTTCGATTCCCTAGCCTCGCGTGTGCACCGTTTTAATAGCAGGCCGCAATACGCCGTGACGACCGCTACCGGTTTTATCACGTACGCGCTCGCCTCGTCGTGCGTGTTTGTATTTTCGGTGTTCGGATTTCTTTTCTTTTTTTTTCTTTTTTTTTTTTTTCCTTCTTCTTCTTCTTTTTTCTTTTCTTTTTCTTTTTCCTCGAAATCAAAAATACTAAATCTTACGAACCGTCATGGAATATTATATTTCGAATTTATATTAATAATAACTGGTATTTATGTAATTGCGCTATTTGAAGATATTTGTTGGCCGCGACAAGGAATATCGAAATGTGAATATAATTCCGACGGCTCTTTCGCATTGTTCCGTAAAATGTATGTAAAATGTGTATAATATATTGTCCCGTAAATGATGATTATATTTGTCCGTAATATTTCGCATTGACCATGACGAAATTACATATAATTTTTCAGGTCAATTTTATCAACATCTATTAAAGTGATAATTACCCAACTTATTATTGAAGGAATAATCGATGAATAATTGCAGCTTTTTTCTTTTTTCCTTCCTCCCCTCCCCCCTTCTTCTTTTTTTTTTCCTCTCGCTCGTTCGAATATCTATGACTAAAAAAAAAAAAAAAAAAAAAAAAAAAGAATTTACGAGTAATCTCGCAATTGGCAATTCCGCCAAAGATAATGTCACTTAATGCAACTCGAATTATCTTACGTGTCGATTGTAATTGTTGAATTCCCGATCGGAGGACGTGTTACACATAACACGTAAATCGTAATCCTGGGGGGGAGGAGGGGGGAGGGGGATCGGTTGATTGGAACTGGAATTAGCAAGCAACAGCACAGATATAATATCCTCTTGTTCCGCGGATACGAAACTATCAATTATCCGACGTCTTGACGAGTTCTTTAACTGCATGCCTTCCCTATCCGGACTCGTGCGGACTCCACGTATCCTTAACAGTGCAATCTTTTTTCTTCCTCTCTCTCTCTCTCTCTCTCTCTCTTCCTTTCTTTTCTTCTCCTTCCCCTCCTTCTTTTTTTTTTCTTCTTCTTCTTCTTCTTCTTTGCCACAAATTACGAGCAAACGAATAAAATTCCCGACATTGCCTCTCCTTCGTTTCTTGGTCGATGAACTGCGCTTCATAAATTATCCCACTCTTTATGATCCCAACCGCGATGGTCGCGTAACCGCCTGCGGATATTGAATATTCCATTAACTTTTTCGTCACCCAACCGTTTGTCCCGTTGTCCCGTCCCTTCGAATTAACATCCGTTTACGAGACGCGGATGGAATATCGATTATTCTCTTCCATTGAAATTGCTCCAAAATATATCCTGTTGCGATTCTTCGTTCTACCAAGGTGCGTATTTTAACAGGTACAGGAGAAGAAAGCGCGAGGGAAAGCGGAAATGAAACGGTGTACGAAGGAAAAAAGGAAAGGAAAAATAGGTGGGGACGATCGGATCAGATTTTGGGGTGGCTTGGGGGGTGGAGGGAACCGGGTTTGTTTGTTGTCTCGGGCGAGTCAAGTGGGACTCTTTCTTAAGGTTAGCGCCCAATTGGCTATCTACACCCCACCACACCCCGCCCCGGAGGGAAAGGTATACGAGGCGACCATTAGGCAAGACTTATAAGGTGGCTACTGCCACCAAGGTGGTCGTAGGATCCTCTTAGCTGGAAAAGACCCCATGCAGGTAATGGGCCTGGCACGAGCCTACCGATTCCCCTGTCCGTCCGGACACCCGTATGTACCGCCTCTATATAAACGCGCACCGTCTCTAAGGTTAAGCCGATTTCACGCGGATAAGTTTTCGCAAAAACTTCCTTGCGCTCCCCGCCTTCCTCCTCTCCTCTATATATATATATATATACACTTTTCTCTTTTTCTCTCCTTTCCTTTCGTGGAATTTATTTATTTCGAAGGAGACGATCAAGGGTTGAAGAAAGGTTTGTTCGATGTTTAATCGATAATTCGTTAACTCGGGCAATTTCCATTTCTCCCTCCCTTCCTTCCGTTCAGGTTGAAACGGGAGGAATGAAATATCGATCGGGTTTCTAGAGGTCAGTTTTTTAAAGATCGCGCCGGCGTTGAAGTTGAAGAAAAGGGAGATGGTCCGGTATTTTCGGGCATATACGTATGTATGTATGTATATATATAAAACTCTGGGTTGGGATATTTAATTTGAGCCACCTTGTGTATCGCGCGGGATCCTAAGTAAACGGCAACTCGATGGACTCTCGTGGATTGCTCGTGCATGCTCGACGACGAAGAAGGCGCGGAGGAAAAAGGCGAAACGGGTTTCTCTCCGTCGAACTCGTGCAAACATCGAGAGCCGGAGACGTGCCACGACCGACCACGAACCCTCTTGTTGACTCTTCAACTTTACTCGCGCCTTTTGCTCTCTCTCCCTCCGATGCCGCTGACGCCTCTTCCCTCGTTCCCCGTGGTCCGAGATCCTCGGTACACCGGCCTCCTCCAGGTCGGTCGGGTCGTCGACTTCTCTACCTGCCTGTTCGTGGAACCACGCGAAAGAAACGGAAAGAGAGACGAGTTTAATTTAATTTTGTACGCGTGTTTGATGAAGCCAATGTCGGGAGACGATTTCATGCCGTTCCAACTCGATGGATCGCGTTTCGATCGGGCCGAAAGTCCGTTGACTTTGGATGCCGGAGAAATCTCGAGAAACCTCTCTCTCTCTTTTTCTCTCATTTCAAAACGTATTCGTTCTCTTAATTCGCCGTTCCCTCCAACGAATTAAATTATCGTGCGCTCTCGCGACTCGCGTGCGAGGAATCGGCGTGCTTGCATGTTAAAACGATTTCACGAGAGACAGAGAGAGAGAGAGAGATCTCGATTTCGATATCCGTAGAAATCCGTTGGAATGTAATGATTTATCGGGGAGTAAGTTTTAGTTAATATATTTAATAGTCTGGAATAATCGGTTCCACGGAGGTTGAACGCCGGTTGGAAGCGGTTTGGCAGCAGGCTTCACAGTGTGCAACCGTACGTGTATGCATCGTAATGGTGGTTTGCGCAACGAGTGCACTTTGTGCCTTAATGCACGCACACGAGAGTGTGCACGTATACATACATACATACATATATCATACATACATATATATATATATATATACGTTGCCACGAAAGTGATGCCCGGCCGAGCGTAGTGTGCCGTAACTCGCCCATTCACGTATCATTATCCGCACCGGTGCCTGGATTGTTGCAATCGGTGCAATTATATTTTTACGATCCTAGCCAAGGCTTCTATTCCGTGGACTATTAATGGTCCCGGCCGGCCACCTCGATGCTCCGCGATCAGGAATCCGTTCCTAACCTAAATATCTCTGTGCTCGAGAACCCGATTGTTTCCTCCTCCGGCTCGCGTACCGTTTTTGATCGAGGTCGATCGCCTCGTTGGTTGGGAAATGGCGAAATAATTTTACTAACGGTAAGCTCTCAGCGAGCATACATTGTGTTGCATTGTAAGAGTCTTCTTTCGAAGCTTTCCGGCATCGAGATTGTCTCTGATTAAGAAAAAAAGAAGGAGGAGGAAGAGAAACGGAAACGGTAAAAAATTTCTGCCGGCCGATTTCTTTTCCATTAAATTTGGTTGGTCGCGCGATTATCGCAAGCGCCGGACGAGTCGCGCCGTTTCAAGGTTCGTGGAATATTCCACGAAGGAAGGATTAAGGGCCTAAGAAAAATAGCTTTTAACATTATCTTGGACGATCGGTTTTCTTCGAAACCATCGGCGAGGCAAGAGTCGTCGCGTATTCCAGGGTTGCTTCCTTTTCTTCCCCGCCCTGTTCAAACAATAGAAATAATTTCGTAGAAAGTCTATCTGTCGCCGGCCAGGTCAGACTGATGACTTTATAACTTTGGCAAGGACGCTCCTGGCTGCTGGCGTTTTCTTTTCTTTTCTCTTTTTTTTCTTCTTCTTCCTTTTTTTTTTCCCCCCCCTCTCCCGTCACATTTTCATTACCCACGACTTAACAGGTAGATCCATAAAATGCTTGCCATTTCTTTCGCAACAACACCCGAGCTTTCTGTTCTTTCGAGCTTTCGATTCCTCAAGATTGCTCAAGAAATTCTTATTTCTTCTTTATTACATTCGAAAAAATTTATCCAAAAGGTTACAGATTTTTCAAACGTTCAAATAATATCGCGCATCTCGGATAATTGTCGGATAACTTTTGCAATAATTGTCCATGCGCAACCGCGTGCAGATATCTGGGCGACCAGAGCCGTGTTATTATCCCGATATTTATTATCCCCAATTGATTTTCCTAAGCAGAGACGTAATAATCGGGTGTTACGCGAAATTACTGGCTGCCTGGCGGATCGCCGGGCACGATTTTCCGCCATTTCGAACTTGCGCCCGCCTCGCGCACTTTTATGCACGCCCTACTTTCGTTTTAATAAATCCGTCGATCGCCGCTAACGCTTGGCTTTGATGTCTTCCGTAATGGGATAGCGTTTCTAGCTTCGACGATTACGTACAAGTGTATCTCTCCGTTTCTTTCTTTCCGTCTCGAACGAGGACAAGCAACGAGACGTCGTCGTTGCTCGACGACGACGACGTTCAACACTTTGTTGACCGATACTTCGCCCCGATCGTGGAAAAGAGATCGAGTTTTACGATTCCGCGCAATTTTCTTGCACAACCCGCGATATTATTTACGATTTGATTGCCGGCAATTAAAACACGAGGGAAACACGAGTTGCGAGGAGGAGGAGAGAGGGGATTTTTTTTTAAGTAAAAGAAACACGAAATATCGAACGAGAATGGGATATGAAAATATTAAGAGAAAACCGTCCGTTAGCCGAGGGAGAGTCCGTTAGAGGCGTGGAGGATTTGGGGGAGAAGAAGGGATGTTTTAAAAACTGGCGGAGCCAGGAAGGCGAACGCAGGACGAGAGTGGCTTCTCGTGAAGGATCTCGTGAGGATGCCGGACCCGGAGATGGACGAGGACGATATCGATAGTCATTGTGTATCGAGAGCCTTCGTGTATCTCTTTGGGATTATCGATCGAGAGAGAGAGAGACCCTCTCGTTGGGGGGTCTTGAGACGATCCCCCCCTTCGTTATTCGCCTCTCTTAGAAAAAAAAAATTTCTATTTCGTCGTTTTTTCCTCGAATCGTCATTTCGCTTTTTATCGTTATCGCGTTATCCAACGCGATACTTTTATTGGACTGGTAATTACATTATGTCATCGATAGAAATTTGTTGCGAGTCCTCGATAAACCGTATCTTAATCGTACGAAAGAAAGAGAAAAAAGAAAAAAAAAAGAAGGAGAAGGAGAAGAAGAAAGTAGGTATATGGAAAGGAAAACACGATTCACGTAGTAGTGTCTATGGTAATCGAGATAGAGAGAGAGAGAGAGAGAGAGAGATTAGAATTGGTTCGTGTATTTACATAAGATATCCGAGGAAAAGATGAGAATCACTGGAGCTCGAGTTGTATCTAGCAAAAGGGACATTGGAGGGTAAGGCCGCACGTGCCGACCGTATGTTTCGAGATGAGGTTTTAGAAAAGAGAACCTTTCAATTTCCGTTCCCGTAGATCTTGGCTTGCCATTAATGCATGAAATTCCAATGCTACCGTGTTGTTTAGATCGTCTCGCATAGCCCGACAATTTATGCGCCTGCAGCCCTTGCATCGTATAACAAGCGTAACGCAATTTCTTTTCGTTAAATATTTTTTTCCTCGAACGTGATCGCACGGTTCTAAAGCTAATTTCGTCTTCTTTAATTCCGATTCGTTGTTCCTACGAATCCATACGAATAAACATCGGAGGAGAGGAGAGAGAGAGAGAGAGAGAGGGAGAGAGAGAGAGAGAGAGAGAGAGAGAGAGAGAAAAAAGAAGAGAAAAAAGAAGAGAAAAAAGGAAGAAGAAAAAAAAAGAGAAAAAAATGTTTTCAACGCATCTAACGGAGCGAAATATAATGTTTTCGCGTTAATTCCCTACCGTATTTATAGAAGATCCTTGAAAGCTGTCCCCGCCGATAAGACGGCTGGATTTTACTTGGTAATTTTTCACGCGCGTCAGTGAAAATCACGTAGATGACTATTTTTTTTTTTTCTTTTCTTCTTCTTTTTTTTCTCCTTCCTCTTTTTTCCTTTTTCTTTTCCATTTCCTCTTCCCTCCTCCTTTCTTCCTTCTTTCCTTTTTTCCCCTTTCCTTTTTTTTTTTTTTTTTTTTTTTCTCTCTTTTTCCCCTCCTCTCTCTCTCTCTCTCTCTCCTTTTTTTCCCCCCCTCCCGCCCGCCCGTCCGTCGTCGCCTCGACCGTTGGGACGAGCAACAATTCCAACAATCGTAGAACGGTACACACCGCGGCCTTATTGTACGGGTAGTCGCCGTTTGTTCGTTTGCGGCACCGATTGCATTCTGCCAGCCGAGGCATCATTGTCGCCCGCGGAATACAATTAGCAGTAAATTAGCATACGCCATCGGGGCCGATAATAAAATCCTGCATATTATAACGATTGCATCGGATCTCACAATGCCGTTGTCGACCACAAATTATTAATTTAATGACCGAGAGTCGGCCGGTGCTACTCGAACACGGGAGTGAGGGAATTACGACTCGGGAAACCGGCGACGTCCCTCATGGAAATTCTCCCGTGCGCCACGGCACAGAGAGATAAAGAGGGGAAAAGACAAAAAGGCGAGGAGAGAAAAGGATGAAGGAGGGAGAAGGAGGAGGAGGAGGAGGAGGAGGAGGAGGAGGAGGAGAAGAAGAAGAAGAAGAAGAAAAAAACCAACCAAACGTCCGCGTGACAACTTTAACATTGTAACAATTGCGCTGCAATCTTCGCTCGACCGGTTCTTCTTTCGCACGCGTTTCTGGACATTTGCATAGAAGACGGATAGGCTAGAGAGAGAGAGCGAGAGATAGAGAGAGAGATATATAGGCGAGGTTTCTCAAAGACACACCTGTTGTATCCTCTCCCGTGTGTAGAGATAACGTCGATATTCCAATATAAATATTCCATCGTTTAGAAACTCGCCGATTTCCTCGCCGATTATCGGGGTTAGGTCGGGGAAAGTTTTCGGGCCACGATCCCGAAACACACGTGAGAAGGGATGATGGGATAAAAAATCCAACGTTTCCAACGAAGAAGGAACGATGATCTCTCGGGGAAGGAGGGAGGAAGAGGGCGCTCGAGAGCGGAGCGAGCGAGAGAGAGCGGAGCGGCGGTTCCAGAACGAGGGGAGGGGGGATATTTCGGAGGTTATGCTCCGCTCGACTCCGGCCCCGGTGTCGCGCCATCAAACTTCGAAACGGAGGTTCGCCTCTTGACGTCTGGCGCGAGTTGCATTCGCTCGTAAAGGCGTCTCGTAACTCGAGGCGTTATAGACATCGTCGGGGGTATATAAACGTCTCATCCTATGTACTTACCGGTCGTTCCATCCTCCTCGCTCGTTCTCTCCTCTCCACCGGCCGCGACCGACCCGTGCATGCGCCTATGTACCTCGCCCGTCGATACACACGTGCACACATACTTGCATATATATATATACATATATATATATATATATATATACATATATATACATTTATATATATATACATATATATACATATATATATATGCACACGTACGGAGCTGTGGGCCACGTCCTCGCGTTGAATACGGGGACGCGGCATCCGCAGAATGCACATAACGGGCACATAACTCGGAAGACGCTTCTTTGTATTGGCGTGCCACTCACGTATACACCGTATCGACATTATCAGCGGACACGTCCACCGTTTCTTACGCGCTCGAAACGTCGCATTATGGAATGCAGCTGTGCAGCGGCGAAAAACGTTACGGCTGTATACATATCCGCGCGTTGTGTGTATCGAGAGCTTGGAAACAACGAGGCGGCCGGTAATGGCGCGCGGCGCGTAAATTGGCCGGGGGGATTACACGCCGCGATGCGTCTTCTTCGGTAACCACGCGATGCCGAGACCGCAACATCGGTCGGCCGGAATCGTACGAATATTATCGGCGGGAGGAACGCCACGGATCCTTTTATTCGTCGTTGTTATTATTACGAATATCGATGTTGCACGGATGCACGGATGTTGGATGGATGGATGGATGGATGGAGGCACGTTTAGAGAAGGTAGCGATGCGCGTTTCGACGATGTAGTTGGCTCGCGTGCGTGCCATGCTTCCATCCTCCTAATTTTTATGGGAAACCTATACGTAATTTCCGATTCTTAACGCGATTTTTTTCCTTCGGGGTGGGATCGTTCCCGTCTCTCTTTCTTCTTCTGCGAAATCGTTCAAAGTTTTGATCCAAGGAAAGGAGGAAGGAAACAATGGATCGGGAATAAGTTAAATAAATTTTCTACTCTTCACCTTTGACAATTGCACACCCGATTCGATTCGATTCGAAAATTTTCGATACCAGTGGCATCGTGTACGTTATAAATACAAATATAAATCTCCTCCTCTCTCTTTCTCTCCATCATCGTTCTCGGAAGTAAGTAAAGTGTAATCTTGGAAATCATCTCTCTGTAATATATTTGAACCCGGAGGGCGTTCATCCTCCTCGAACGTGTAGCATCTCCGTCCGCGATACGGGAGTTCCGTGACTCACGAGCCTCGCCTCGGAACCCGAGAGAGAGAGATGATCCAAGATGGAGCTCGGGGGCTGTCGAGGAGGGGGATCGTTTTGAATATATATCGCTCGGGGGCTGTCGAATCGCGCCGCCCTGCGAGGCCAGGGCCTCGAATCGGTTGCTCGCCGCCAGGATTCAGGATACGAGGATACGCGGATTGGTAGGGATCTCGAGCCACTCTCCGATTCTCCACTCTCTTCGCTTCTCGCCTCTCCTCCGCTTCGTGTTGTTGTTGTTGTTGTTGTTGCTGTCGTCGTCCTCTTCCCCACAGTTTCTTTCCCAGAACCGGGACATCGAGCGAAAGGGGGAGGGGGTTCGAAAGTTAACCCCCGTAAAAGATGGGCGTAATCGTTATAATTAGGGATCGTAAAGCGTCGAAGAGGGCCGGCTCGCGCGCTTCGA
Source organism: Apis mellifera (assembly GCF_003254395.2). NCBI lineage: Eukaryota > Metazoa > Arthropoda > Insecta > Hymenoptera > Apidae > Apis > Apis mellifera. Next base: position 14,512,717 of record NC_037639.1, on the reverse strand, counting down.
TGAGGGAGGAGCAGGACGAAGAGGAATAATAAGGAGAGCGAGGAGGAGGAGGAAGAGAAGAAGAAGAAGAAGAAGAAGAAGGAGAAGAAGAAGAGGTCGTCGTTGCAACGTGTTCCCCTTCAGAACGAAGAAACTTATATATGTATATATATATATATATATATATGTAGAGCTATAATTTCGATACGATGCGAAAATTTCGTAGGAAAGTCGTGTTGAATCGTTGAGGATTTTTAGAGAAGGGCGAGGGAGAGGGAGAGGGAGGAGGAGGGGGTTGGAGGCTTCGAAACAGCTTTTCGTCCGGGGCCCACGCTCCTTTCTCTCCCCGGGACACCTGTGCAGAAAGTATATAAGACTATATAACCGCAAGCGTTTAATGCACGCTCGCAGACAACGCGAGACCAGACGAATTTTATAGGCTGTTCAGGGTTTCGGCTTAATAGCCGAATTCCACGTGCACACACGAACACCGGCCCTGCAACGGAAATTATAAGCGCTCGAGAGAGAGAGAGAGAGAGAGAAAGAGAGAACCGACGACGTTACACCTCTATTGTTTCCTCCCGTGCAGTTTTTCGTGCCGTGATCTGACGTGATCACGCCTCGAGCAAATAAAATTCGAGAAGTCAATCCGATCGAACGGAATAAAAATATAGGAAATCGTCGCTTCCCTCTCTCTCTAATCGAAATAGAAAGAAAGAGAGATGAACGACTTTAAAACAAGCAATTTCGTCTAAACGAAGACAATTAATGTAATTACGCGTTCAATGAGAATTACCATGCGCCTGGAAGGGTAGGTAATTCGGCCAGCTGCCGTCTCCTCTCTCTTCGTGATCATTTTTTGCGACCCCGACGTTGGATCGTAAACCGAGAGAAGAAGAAGAAGAAGAAGAAGAAGAAGAAGGAAGAGAAGCTCTCTCTCTCTCTTCCTTCCTTCGATTCGCTACTATTTCTCAAACGGAACGTTTTTTACCCTGCTTTCTCTCCCCGCATCGGTCGCACCTCCCCGTCCGGCATCCGGCGAACGGAATGGATCCCGGAATCGAAAGAAAATTTGCCGAGCTATCGCGTTGAACGGCGCGCATCGCGTTGCAATCGTTACAGGCTGAGCTCGTATAAAGCTGTATATCAGCTTAAGGGGTAAGGCTAACTCGATTAGTCGCATTATTGGTATCGGATAATATGCAACGCAGGGGTTCCTGTGCTACGGGGGCATATTAGTAACAGAATCCGTACAACGCTGCCTCGTTTGATATTACCTACCTTACCGCGAGCGAGACGGGTGTTGCATTTTCTTGGCGGAGTGTAAACGGCACACACGATCGACCGCCGCCACGTTCTATTCCGTATAACGCTTCAAACATACGTACATACGTGTATATTATCGAACGTAAATTAGCTTTTATCCACAGCCCCCCCTCGATGCCTGACAAATTTCTACTCTCTTAATTTTCTCGCTTAATTTCCCTCTCCTTCCTCGAGAAAATATTCGAGAATTGAAAACTTTTCTGGATCCAGATATCCATTTCGAAGAGAATTTCTACTCCATCGATTTTCTGGATTAATTTCGTTCTCTTCCTCGAGAAAATATTCCTCTCGATCGAGGATTAAAAACTTTTCTGGATCCAGATATCCATTTCGAAGAGAGAGAGAGAAAGTATTATTGAACGTAAATTAACTTTTATTCACCGCCATCTTTTCGATGCCTGACAAATTTCTATTCCATCGATTTTCTGGGTTAATTTCGTCCCCTTCCTCGAGAAAATATTCCTCTCGATCGAGGATTAAAAACTTTTCTGGATCCAGATATCCATTTCGAAGAGAGAGAGAGAAAGTATTATTGAATGTAAATTAACTTTTATTCACCGCCATCTTTTCGATGCATGACAAATTTTTATTCCATCGATTTTCTAGGTTAATTCTCTCCTCTTCTTCGAGGAAATATTCCTCTCGATCGAGGATTAAAAACTTTTCTGGATCGAGATATCTAGATTTCGAAGAGAGAGAGAGAGAGAGAGAGAGAGAGAGAGAGAGAGAGAGAGAGAGAGAGAGAGAGAGAGTATTATTGAACGTAAATTACTTTTTATCCTCCTTTTCGATGCCTGACAAATTTCTACTCCATCAACGCTCCTATTCCACGATTTTCTCGTTTAATTCTTTTCCCTTCCTCGAAAAAATATTCCTTTCGATTAAAAACTTTTCTGGACAGATATCCATTTCGAACGTAAATTACCTTTTATTCGTCTCCTTTTTGATGTCTGATAAATTTCTACTCCATCGATTTTCTCGCTTAATTCCCTCCCCTTCCTCGAGAAAATATTCGAGGATTAAAAACTTTTCTGGATCCAGATTTCGAAGAGAAAGAGTATTATTGAACGTAAATTATCTTTTATCCACTGCTTCCTTTTCGATGACAAATTTCTACTCCATCGATGCTCCTATTCCTGCCTCCTTTCAACCTCCTCTCCGCGATTTTCTCGCTTAATACTCCTCTCCCTCGAGAAAATATTCGAGGATTAAAAACATTTCTGGACAGATATCCAGATTTCGAAGAGAGAGGCAGAAGGAGAAACCGGGACGACTCTTCCCCTTTAAAAATAGAATCTTTCCTCGAGATCATCGAACAAGACGAAACACCACGTGCGGCTGCACCCGTGCGCGGGGCGGGGACAAGGATCAACTTCGAAATGGTTTATTTCCGGCGGATGTATGGGGAGAGGGGTGTGGGGCGTCTACCTCGGAAGGCTTCTTCTTCTTCTTCTTCAAACTTCTTCTTTCCAGGATGGAAATTCCTGAAGGGTGGCTCTCGATCGAATTGGCGCTGCCACGCAAGGAGATGAGAGCTCTGTGTTGTCATCCGAGGGAAAAGGGCCTCGCGCGAGATGCGTGTACGTGAGGTCACGTGCTGACACCGACAACCTCCTCCTCCTCCTCCTTCTACAGACCTTAAGTCTGTGGCGAGAAGCCCCGTGTTTACGGTATCCCCTTTCTTTCTCGTTTACCGTCCTCGCGCCCCCCATATGTATATATATTTATATATATATATATGTCGCGCCAATTCGTCGTCAGATAATACATATGCCGCCTGGTCATCCGAAAAAATAGTAGAAAAGAGATCCCTTTCTTCCTAATCGAGCATTGTCCCGCGAATGTTTGAACCGAATCGAAAAAGACGATCGGAAAGATCGATTTCTCTTCTGTTTAATCCGGTGTGCCGTCTGCCTCGAGGTTGCCGCGAGGTTTCTGTCCGTTGGATCGGTTTCTTTGCGTTGAATCAAGCTCGAGGAAAGGGTGTTGGGTTTACGAACGATGGCTAATTGCTCCTTTTACGCTACCTCGTGATTTTATGGCAGAGCGACGCACAATCGAAAAGAGCGTGGAAACTGAGCGGTCCGCTTGAGGTTCGAGCTTGTTTAACTACAAATTTGTCTCGCTGGCTCGACGACCAATTTTCAAAGAGAACCGCGTAGTCGCAGGCACGCACCTGCGTGCACGCTCTTGGCACGAGTCGGCCGAGAATGGGCTCGAATCATTTCGTAAATTTCTTCCAGTATAACACGGCTCGTGATCGTAATTCCCTCGCGATTTCTCTTATCGAAAAGGAGAAAGAAAAAAGGAAAAAAGAAGGGAGAAGAGGAAGAAGAAGAAGGAGGAAGGAAACGGAAATCTTTCCGATCTCCTCGACGACACACGACACGTGGCTTATCGAATCCGACGATAAATCCGCGGATTTATCTGGTTTCGTTCGGTTTCCTCTCGCCAACCTCATCGATACGCAATTAGCACGGACACGTAAAATAACGAGCGTTTTTTTTATATCTCCACTCCGAATCCCATTATCCGGAGGATAAGGTAGAGCTGTTCGGGGGGGATAGGAGGAAAAAGAATTTTCTCGAAATGATAATAATAATAATACACGATCGCCGATGATCGCTGCCGCCACGTCATCGAGCGAACGCGGTTTCGCTTTAAATTAACTTCGATTTAAATAAATAAAACACTGTTGTGCCGAGTATATAATTTGCAATTTTCCATTTATCATATATTAAAATAATAATAATAATAATAATAATAGTACACGCGAAAATTATTACGTTAAGTATCGCGATTATTCATCGATCCGAATCGCTTTTTTCGTGGCTGCGCTAGTAGCGCGTTCGAACTAGTAAAGCAGTGGTACCTATTTATAACTGACGATAATTCCGTTTTATACACGTTGTACACGGTATAATGGATTACACGTGGGGCAATTTATTAGGGAGGGTGAAATCAACCCTTTTAATATATATATATAAAACCTAGTTTTACCTTTGGCAAGAAAGAAAGAATATATATATATATACCGGGCTGAATAATGAACCCGTGAAAGAAATTGTCGAGGGAAATTATACGTTGTTAAAAAAATCGAGATCGAGGAGAGGCGCATTTCTAACCGCGAGTTTCGTACAAGAAGAACGAACAATTCGTTTGTAGGAATATTTTTTTAAGAAACGGTACAGGAATTTGCCTCCTCCAGAATTTAAATCCTCGATATCATCCTCCCTCGATCGCGCCACTCGAAATAATAATACTTTGATCGTCGAAGAAGGAACAGCGAGAAACGGTGCGCATCTGTCCGCGTAAATGTGAGTACGCTGTTTGACATGGGAACGTCAACAGCGCCCTGGAAGCTTTTACAGACCAATATGTCACCCTCCCTCCCGCTTTCTCGCGTGTACCGCCGCTCGCCGCTCAACGTAACAGAGTTTACGGACTCGAAGCGGCGACCGCGCACTTTATTATAAACACACCTTTACACGGCCACCACACATCTCGAGGCCGGGGCTTTTAAGCATCCGGAGAGGAGTGGAAGGACCACCTCGGTTGCGGGGGCCCCGGTTAACACCGATACAACGGAACGTTACGTTGCCGATTTGTGCACGGTCTCGCGTTTCATTCGATCCATTTCGCTTCTTTAAACTTCTTTAAGATCGTCCCGCGTATACATACATACGTATATATTCGCGTATATAGAATCTCTCAGTCGGTCTCGAGATCATCTCTCGAGATCCGATTCGATCGATCTCGAAAGGGTCGATCGAGAAATATCGTTGTGGAAATACTGGGAATATCGTATCGCATGGTGATCGTTGGGGAGGGGGGGAGGGAGGGAAAGGAAACGAATCGATGTTACCGCGCGCCAATAATAAATGCCAATCATTTCTCGAAGGCATGTTTGATATTCAAACATGCCGCGATGAAACCGCTCTCACGGGAACAAGCGGAAGGTTAAGGAGCGTATATACAAGCGTATATAAAGTTATTCCACGAATTTGATCGGGACATTGCGTGACTGCGGATATTATTTTTCGAAAAGGTAAGAGGCAGAGTGTATAATATATATATGTATATATATATAACCGGGGTAACGTCGAGGGTCATCCTTGATCTTCCGTTTAGATTATACCGTCCCCGATAATTGGATTAATTAGCGCTTTCCCCTCTCCCTGAACGCAACAACCGATCATCCATCCCCGTGATCCGTGCAGAGAAAGATCGTTCTAGGTAATCGACGCTCGCGCAACGACCACTTTTTGCCCCAATTTTATTTTCCTCCTTCTCCTTTTCGATCGAGCGTACACACATATATATATGTATGTGTATTACGTAAAGGGAGAGTGAGACGTCGCAAGGTGATGGCGCTCGAATTTTGTGGCCAATCTTCTCCTCCTCCTTTCCTCCTATTCTTCTCCCTCTTCTTATTCTTATTCCTCTTCCTCCTCTTCTTCTTCCAGCTTCGTACGCAATTCCATATACGCGAGCGACGATTGTATTATCCCGGTAGTTAATGCTGTTTCGCGAGGCGAGTTTGACGAGTTTACGACGCGATTCTACGAGGGTACAAAACGGATGGACGGACGGTTCGCGACCAACAGCCCCTCTTCCCGCTCCGCCATTCTTGATTTATGCCCGACGTTACCTTTGCCAACGGATTTACATCCTGATATTTATTATTCGCAATATTATCGCGCGCGCCTTTATTGCGTTAGTCGAAAAGCCTCGAACGGCCAGGTTTGCCATCCAGCTTACACGGGGCTCCCTCGCCCGTTCTTTTTCTCCTCCCTTTCTCCCCTCCCCCGTTCGCGGTTCCCTCTCGACAACCGCGATCGCCTCTTCGACCACCGTCCCTCTCTCCCTCTCCCTCTCTCTCTGTTTCCAAACTCTCGTATCTTTTATCGAACATTTCGTCGAGGAGGCGCCGACTACTTCTCGTTCCACTTTTCCTTTCCTTTCCTTTTTTCCTCTCGCGAATTCGATATCACGAGAAAGCAGCTCTAGGTAGGCCTAGAGAGAGAAAAAAAGAAAAAAGAAAGCTACTCGAGGCGGTTTCTGGTAAAAAATTCCTCGGTATCGTGGCCCGTGTTCCGCGAAAGAGGAGAGGGGGAGGGGGCCAGTGCGAAATAATCGTTTTGTTGGGTCGTGTATCATTAAATTAACGTTTTAAATAAACGGTTACGCGGAGGCGTAATTTCGAATAACTCCCTTCCCTCCCTTCCCGAGCCCCTCCGTGTGTATCGAAAGGGGGCCGATTATTCATTCAAGGAGCCAAAAGAGCCACTGTCGGCTCCCGTTCTTTCTCCAGCGGACACGCGATCCTGTATCGTCATCGTCGTCGTGGTCGTCGTCGTCGTCGTCATCCTCCTTCTATCCCGTGACCTTGGATCACGCCAACCGCTCCCCTACCCTCTTCTTCTTCTCTCCTCCACGATTCTTCTCCAACGAGTTCATTCAGCCGTTCTTTTCGTTTCTTCCAAAAGCGCGAGCGACATCCGCGAGTAAACACGATGATCGACCGATGATGGATCGTCGAATTGTCGACTCCCCTCCTCCCCTGCCTTGTACAGGAACACTCGTTAAATCGCGTTTATCGCCGACGCAGCTCCTCTTCCGTGATCGAGCACGAGATACGCCGTTCCATCGGCCGTAAATTACTCTCTCTGAAAGCGTCTCTTTTCCTTTTTTTTTCGTGGGATGGAAGAAGACGGTGGCTGCCCGTCCATCCGATCCGTGGAAAAATAACAAACGGAGAACCGCGAGGACCGCCCCTTTCCTCTATATTGTGCCCTATATATCGAAACCGCGCATCGATTCCTCTCCTCTTCCTTTCTTCTTTCTTTGGGAGAGGCTTGGAAACGCTTCCTCCTCGCCGAGGAGGCTTGGATCGTGGGACGATCCGCGGGAAGGTTGAAAGGGAAGAGGGAAGGTCGAACGGGATTCGGGGAGCCGTTGGTAGTAGATAAGCAAATGAGCGGGCACGCGCTTCTGTTCTAACGCTGCCACGTTCCAAGGTCAAGGCTGTTTCCTCCCAACGGCATCTGGTATGATCTCTCCATCTCTCTCTCGCTCCTCGAAAAACTCTCGGACGAACGGCTGCGTCTCGAGACGAAGATAACTGGGTCTGAACTGTTCGAGATCGAGAGAAGAAGAAGAAGGAAGAAAAGGAATAATACAAGCTTCCAGGTTGGAATAAATTTTAAATCGAATCGTTTGCACTTGGTATAGTGGTAGGATCGAAAATTTGGTTAAACGCAGGGGTAGGTAATCTCTCTTTCCGACCGCCTCCGAAATGTTTTCCGGTGAGCGGAGTGGAAAATGTTGCTTGTCGACGATGTTCTCCTTATCTGGAGAATGTGTCTCAGATAAAACGGGAAAAATTACAGTCAAGGGAACACTTAAGGACCCGGACAGCCGGTCTTACGTATGTGTATATATATATATATATACACACATCTCCCTCTCTTCGTTTACACCAATCGTCGACTTTCGATTTTTTACTTGTTCGAAAGTGAAATCGAAAGAGATCCCCCGTCTGGATTATTGAAGAAAGATTGGATCGAAAGAGGAGGATTTTTCTCTGTTCGGGGAGAGCAACGTTTTTTCAACGATCCTCTGAAAGCTCGTCGAACGGGACGTTGGTCGAAGCGTGCTCGGTCCAGGCCTCGTGGGTGTCCGTTAAAAATTCCTCCGATATCCGATGTCGTTGGCATTATTTCGGAACGCTCGGTCGTCTTTGGTCGGCTTTGGGGGTCGCCACAGCGATCGATCTTACTTTTCGCTCGACAGCATTTCTCCCCCCCTCCTCTCTCTTTTTCCCTTTGTTTTATTTTCGTGGCGAGATGATAAACGCGGCGAGATTACAACCTCGCCCCTCGCGGCCACGCGATGCGAGGTATCACCGTTAAATAAGCTCTCCGGCCTCTCGTTTTATTTCTCTTCTTATTATCCCGCTATACACAGTTGTTACCCGTCCATGATATTACACGCGTATTTACACGCTGTTTTTCGACTAGGAACGAGCGTTGTAAAACCGATCCGATACTACGTAGCCGATATTAAATATTTGTCGAGAGAGAGAGGGAGAGAGAGGGAGAGAAAGGTTTTAGGTTAGGTCGCGTGGGTGAGAATCGAATCGGTGCGCGCACGGATTCGGCAACGAAGGGGCAGGGCAAAACAATGGTCAAATTCAACACGCTCTAGGCGGTGTTAGTAAGCTCGTTAAGTTCCTCGAAAATAGTTTTACCATAAATTTGTTCTATTCTTATAGGCGGCGGCCGAGGAGAGTCCCACAAGCATCTCGGTTATTCTAGGTTATGGTCCCAACTAAGACAGACGCTTTCGCGGAAGGAAAATCGGGGATTAGGACGGAGGAGGAGGGGAGGGAGGGAGGAGACGATGAGCGAGAGGGGCCGATCATGTGGCCGACAGATGGTGTGGCCTCCCGGTTCGTTGACAATAGATTTTTCGGGATTTCCCGTTTATTCGAGCCGAAGGACAGAGTTCCCTGCGGCTCCTTACCAACCTTCGGACGGATCCTTCTTAATTATCGACCCCCGTCTCCGGGAATTATCCGAATCTTGTCTCCCTTTTCCTTTCTCTTTCCCCTCTCCCGTGGCGTTTTTATAAATCCGTTTCCGCTTCCTCGATATCGTGAAGAAGAGCGAAGAGAGAATTTCTCCGCCTCGTCGAGAACGGAAATATCGGCGATTCCGTTGATATATGCGAACGAGTTCGGGGCGAGATAAGACAAGGGCAGAGGCAGGGAAAAGCAGCCAACGTGTTTCGTTTCTAATGGACATTCCGTGCGCGCTTCTGCCTCCAAATCTATCCGTAATATTTTCCACTTATTTCCAGCTTATCCCGGGACGGGAAAGACGGTTGATCGGTAAGGCAAACAGAACGATCTCCGCGATTTCTTCATAATCTGAAGATTGGATATCGAAAGGAAACATCGGTGTTGTAGGAACGAAGATAGAGGGAGAGAGAGAGAGAGAGAGTCAATCGGTTTTGAGTCATCGTTCAGGGATATTTCGAACCGTTGGCCTGAGTGCAATTAGTCGTTCAGGTAGCTAAGGCCAAGGGTCTGGAAGATTCTCGAAAAATTTCAAGGTCTGCGGAGCAAAACCTGGTGTCTCGTCGAATCGGACTGCGAACGAAATACTGGCGCCTACGAGTTTTTTTTTTTTGGCTATTCGTCCAATAAACTAATTTATACGCGTTAATGGACCACTCTTCCTTTAATCCAACGAATTTAAGACATTCCAAGAAGAAAATACCTCCCGTTCAAATTTCTTTATCGAAAAATCGAAAACTGTTGCTCAAACTGTTTCGTCTCCCTGCCCCGTTGGACGAGTTAACGGGCCGTGTAAAATCCGCCGCTTCTGTTCTGTCCCTTGGCAGCCGGCTCGCCGCCACTCTTTCACGAATCCTCCCGATCGATGACAATTTGCAGAAGATTTGAACCTCCGCCGGACTTCGTTTATAAATAAACCGGCCTCTGCCGGTGCTCGCCCGGAGACATCGACCGATCGTTGTAAATTAATCGGAAATTCGAATTCGTCATTGTCGAGACGAAAAACACGCTTGACGCGGAACGATGCTAAATATCCCTAGTATCCACAGCCCGATATTTCGATTTCGAGGCTCGAGACAGAGAGAGGGAGAGGGAGAGACAGGATCGACGACGCGTGGGAGGAGGAGGTCCTCCGATCTCTCTCCTCTCCCCCTCCCTTCCCAAAGTTGTCTGGTCGAATCGAGAGATGGCGATACAGAAATACCGAATAGTTGTCTAAAAGTGTGTGACGGACAGACAGCTGGCCGTCATTAAAACCCCATTAGCGAGAGGCTCCCCCCGTGGACCACGTAACGCACGTTCCTCCCTCCCTCCCCCCCCCCGAGTTCTAACAATATCTTCCACGACGCTCCGCCGCCACCACCCACGCTATTAATATTGCTCTATACGCCTCCCTCTCGCTCGGCCAACGCGCGCACCCGCCCCTATTCCTCCTCGGAATTCGCATTCTCCGTCTGCCTCTCGATGACAATTATCGCTCCCTTCCCTCCCTTTTCCTCTCCGAGATTATTATTATCATTGTTATTGTTAATTTGCAATAACAATAAATTGGAGGTGTTACGATTTAATAGCATATTTGATCAATTTAAACCGTCTCCTCTCTAAATCATTTCCGTGCGTTTATATATATATATATACTTATGGCCGTGATACGAAAATAAATCTTACGCTGTGTATCGTCCGATGGAGAAATTCAGAACGAAGAAGAAGAAGAAGAAGAAGAGGAACGCGTCTCGTTCGACGACCCCCTGATCGATCAATCTGCTTCTTTCGCCACCTCCGAGAAAAGAAGAAAAGAGAGAAAGGAGGAGGAGAGAGAGGGAAAAAAGAGGAGGAAGAAAATAAGAGGAGGATAAAAAGAGTACGAAAGTTCGCCGAGGCGGCCGCGACTCCGCTATTCGTCAAAGCGCAGTTCGCCGGAAGCCGGGGATGTGGGTCAAGTTCGAAATAACTATACGGTACCGCACCGAGTCTCTCTCTCTCTCTCTCTCTCTTCGCGCGCGCGCGCGCGCCTCCGTCTTCGTTCGTTTTCGTGTTTACTCTCTTACCGAGTACCGCCGATCTTTCGCGCTAATCTTCCTTCCTCCCTTGCTCCTCTTTCTTTCCAGAATCGTAATTTCTTCAAAAATTCTCGATAAAACGAAAGGCGCGTACTCGTGCGTACTTAAAAACATTGTGGGACGATGGATGGATTGTAAAGGGTTGGAGGGATCGAGTTTCACAAGAGTTTTGGCGCACAATTTGTCGAATGGCGGTTCTCCACGCGGGTGTAATAAAACGGCGAAAAGGGTCGAGAAACAACGGCGGGGACTACCACGACAGAAGAGAGAGCACAGGTCGTGGCGCTTTGACGAACAACAACGGAAAGAAAGAAGGAGAGAGAGAGAGAGAGAGAGAGAGAGAGAGAGAGAGAGAGAGAGAGGAAGGGGAGAGGGGGTCGGAGGCCGCCCTTTCTCGCGTTTGCTCGCTCCAAGACCGAAATAAACGTTTGCTCTCGATCTCTCTCTCCTTGGTGGCCGCGGCGCGGCGAGGGAGAAGAGCGAGGAGGGGGAGGGAAGGGAAAAAGAGATCGGGTCTTGAGACTTCGGTCTTTGTAGCGGCAGATCAAACTCGGCGGGTCATTAATTAAATCTGGCGGAGCAGCCATCGCCCGTCCGTCTTTCCGCCGCGTCTCCGATTCACTTTACACGAAATGCGCCACGGTTATAAATATATGGCACTCGCGATGGGGACCCTTTTCCCCGAACTTGATCTTGCGGACCGCCCTCGGTGCCGCCGTGCCTCTCCCCTCGCCCCGTCTCCCCCGTCCTCCACGAGGGGACCGCACGAGCTTTCCTCGCGTCGCGCAATACCTGCGTCCCTCTTTTCTTCCACCTCCTCCCGAAATTTCCTCCGAATCGAGCACTGTCGTCGTCGTCTCGGAGGAGCAGCACCCCCTGCCAAGGGTTAGGCGATGTTGCATAAGCTCGGATCGATAAAAATAATTCCTTCCTGGGCTGCCTAGGTTTCGAGGGTTCGGGATCTCGAATCTGGCAAACACGTGGAGAGAGAGACGCTCGTGGAAGGCCGCATACTCGCTCGGATTTACGATCGATTCTAGTTACATAGCTAGCAGAGAGAGAGAGGAGGAAGCGGCGATCGTTGAATTGCGCTCGAATTACCGAAAAAAGGTATACAGAGTCCTCTTCAAGGACGCGAGAAAGAGAGAGAGAGAGAGATACGTCCCTTCAAGGAAGCGTAAGGTTAAATAGACAGGTTTGATCGATGCGCCTTCCCGGCGATATTGATAAATAAAGGCGATTACAGCGATGACGATTCCGATGGTCAATGAATTTATATACCTGACAAAAGGCTTGCCTCGGCCGATAAATCAGCTCCCTCCCTTGCACCCCGCCGCCGCCGCGACACGGTGACGGTGACCGGCGGGGGTAATCTCTCAATCTTAATCGATCGATCTGCCAAAACGGAGCCACGATTCGGTGCTGTTTATCATTCGGTGCCGCCTTATGAATTTATTTCCCCGAGTTCGCCCCAACCGTATCGCGTACAAGAACCGAGGAGTGGAGAGAGAGATCTCCGGTGATGAAGCCGTGATCTCTACGTGGGAGCACCGCAGGGGGCCCGAACGGAACTCCGTGTATAGAACGCTTTAAAGACTTTCGTTTTTATTGCGCCTCGCGATGAACGCGCCGGGTCACTCGGTTGGATCGTTGCACCGTCCACGGAGGGAGGGAGAGAGACAGAGAGAGTGTGTGTGACGCGCGAATAAACGCTTTGCGTAAAACCACTCGACAGGATCGAATCCGTCCAACTTGCCTTGGACCGTCGATCGCCACCTTTTTCGTTTCTTTTTTCCTCTTCTTACTTCTACGCGCTTTATTCGTGAAACGATATAAATACTATGACGATCGAGATGAGTCAAGGTTGTCTATGCATTTATACTTTGCGCGAGATATTTAATTTCCGCTCTCTTTCTTCTATCCTAGCGATTATATATATATATCGTATTGTTCGAAGAAGACGATTTCCCGGTTAGGAAATTAGTTCGATAACGTTGAACCGCGATAATCCCGTTTCGTGTGCCCGTTCTCCACCTGTCCCTTCCTTCCCCCCTCGGATTCTTTAATTTGCGTTTCAATTTGCGAACGAAAACGCCGTTTCCCGTTTCTTGTTTCCCGCGGTAATAAAGATTTCGTTCCCTAGGAAACTCGAGGCAATTTCGTGGTGATTACACCGTTTCCAATTAGCGCCACCTATCCGCGGCCCGATAACGGGTTATTTATTTTATCAAATCTCTCGTTTCCACGTTATTTCCTTCCGCTCTATATATATATATATATAATATATATAATATATATATATATATATATATATATACATATATTAGCAACGTTGAGATACAGGCAGGCCTTGGACGAGTTGAGCGCAATTTCCAAAGTCGTAAAAACCGAATATACCCGTATATACCCACGATTTACAGACGGTACGGTTTGAAGGAGGAGAGAGAGAGAGAGAGAGAGAGAGGAAAAAAAAGGGGGGAAACGTGCTTAATCGATGCAACAGAGTGTTACTCGGAGGAAACAAACGTATGGCCGTTTTACGACGTGTTACCGAAATCGCGGCGAGCTGGCGGTTCTTTTGAATGATCGACGAATCGAGCGTGGCGGCCGATGTATCTCGGCTCGCGCGCGGCCTAACCTCGAATTAATCGTCCGTATAATATGCCTGGAATATTATTTCTTCGTTTTTCGTCTCCGGTAGCCTACGCCACGCCAGCTTTGCTACGAGCGAAAACGAAGCAGGAGGAATTTTCTCTTTCGATCTTTTTTACCTTCCTCCGACGATAATTCTTTCCGATCGATTCGAAAATACGATTCGTGAGATAGAAATTTCGTGGAGAGAAAAAATTTCTTTCGAAATCAAAACCGATTGCGTTGGACTCGAGTATTGAGAATTATCGGGAATCGGATCTTTGATATTTTATCGATCGAGTGGTTAACGAGGGGAAAGGAATCGATAGTTCTCGACTATAAAGAATTCCATTTTTCTTCGCGTTCCATTTTCCGCCATCTTGCGAAACTGATTACATTGGATCCACGGGAATTGAATTATCGCGGGGAGATGAGGAAAAGCTTAGCCGACGATTTTACGATCTCTCGATTAAAAACGTTCGATCGATAAACGTCCTTTTCTTCGCGGTGCAAAATTTTCCTCCATCAAAAATGGACACATCGAATTCGAATACTTCTTCTTCGAAGAAGTTAACGAAAGAGAGGAAAATTGACGTATTCACGATTTTTTCTTCGCGTTGCAAAATTTTCCTCCATCAAAAATGGACACATCGAATTCGAATAAACTTCTTTTTCAAAGAAGTTAACGAAAGAGAGGAAATGGAAAATCGACGTATTCACGATTTCATCAACGTTATCGATAAATGTCCTTTTCTTCGCGTTGCAAAATTTTCCTCCATCAAAAATGGACACATCGAATTCAAATACTTCTTCTTCGAAGAAGTTAACGAAAGAGAGGAAAATTGACGTATTCACGATTTCATCGATAAATGTTCTTTTCTTCACGTTGCAAAATTTTCCTCCATCAAAAATGGACACATCGAATTCGAATACTTCTTCTTCGAAGAAGTTAACGAAAGAGAAGAAATGGAAAATCGACGTATTCACGATTTCCTTTTCTTCGCGTCGCAAAATTATCCTCCATCAAAAGTGGACACATCGAATGGAGAAGTTAACGAAAGAAATGGAATATTCACGATTTGATCGAAATTATGGACGAAAGGAATGGAATTTTTCGAAGGTATCTCGATCGAGAAGGGGGTGGGGACGATAATTAGAATATCGGAGAGAAGCGGCTCGTTTAGGCGATGATTTACGGGCAAGGATGAGTGGGTTACGCGTGTGTCCATGCGCGCGCATGAGCGCGTCCTTTGTTACCACGGGACGACGCGCTGGTACACCCGCGAAGCGTGCAAACTGTAAGGTATAAACAATAAAACAATCGTGGAGAGGGAACGGCGGCGCGGCGATAAATCACGGCGCGGACTCGGTTATCTGCCGTGGCTCGTAAGGGATAACGCGTCGCTGCCTGGCCTCCGGTAAATTTAGCTATTGTCGTGGCTAGGATATATTAAATCTCGTTAAAACGTCTTCATGAAGCCGCGAGAGTCGAGAACTTTGTTGCCGCGTCGCGAGCTGTTCAACAAACGCGCCGTCTTCTTTTCCCTAAAAATCGTGCCGAGAGACCCCGTAATCGTCGAATTAATCGTCTCTTTCCAACGTTCTTCTCCAATCTATTCATACACATACATTCTTTTTTAACATATTTTCTTCCTTTCTCGAGGAGAAAAATATTGAACGTTATTTCGAAGGTGTTGCGATCTGGAGAATAGAAGAGTCGATAATTCGAAATGAAGGAGTTTAGTTTCGGTCGGTGAGGAGAAGGGATCGGCGCGTTTTCGGTAGGCGACAGCCACGAATTATGCAGGGACACGATCGTCACCCACACGCGCGCGCAGGTAAGAGATGCGCACACGAGGTGACAGGGACGTGGGAGTGATTCCCTTGGCTGGGCGAGGAGCACCGGCTGCGAGCACAGGCCGCGCCCACTTGTTTGCTCGGGGTAACAGTTTTACCCAAAGGTTTGCCCGGCCCGGCTTAAGCCGCAGGACCCACTCTCGCCGCGCTCTCTATTGATTTATTCGGTTCATCTCGAGTTATTATCGCGGCCAGGTAGGGAGAGGGGAAAAATACTCGACTATACTTTGTTTGTTCCTCTTAAAG